>NW_027189152.1:1525076-1610282 GCF_040958095.1 Procambarus clarkii | reverse complement strand
TGGAGCCAATTTCTGGCTCTCTGCACGTATTCGCAGTATGAAATTACGACTTTTTATACCGAAAATATGCCAGTTACTGAAAGCAGCGATGGATCACATTTTGCCCGAGCCCTCTCTGCAATTTTCAAAATATCCCAAACATCTCAAATTCGACGCTTGGGCCATATTAAGGAGCCAAATTCTGGCTCTCTGCATGTATTCGCAGTTTGAAATTACGAATTTTATACCAAAAATATGCCAATTACTGAGAGCGGCGATGGGTCACAGTTTGCCCAAACCCACCCTGCAGTTTTGAAAATAACCTAAACATCCCAAGTTCGACGCTTGAGCCATGTTTTGGCGCCAAATTCTGGCTCTCTGCACGTATTCGCAGTTTGAAATTACGACTTTTTATATCGAAAATATGCATATTACTGAACGCGCCGATAAGTCACATTTTGCCCAAACCCTCCCTGCAGTTTTCAAAATATCCCAAACATCCCAAATTCGACGCTTGAGCCGTATTTTGGAGCCAAATTCTGGCTCTCAGCACGTTTTCGCAGTTTGAAATTACGAATTTTATACCGAAAATATGCCAATTACTGAGAGCAGCAATGGGTCACAGTTTGCCCAAATTCACCCTGCAGTTTTGAAAATATCTCAAACATCCCAAAGTCGACTCTTGAGCCATATTTTGGAACCAAACTCTGGCTCTCTGCACGTATTCGCAGTTTGAAATTACGACTTTTTATACAGAAAAAATGCCAATTACTGAAAGCGGCGATGGATCACATTTTGCGCAAAACCTCCCTGAAGTTTTCAAAATATCCCAAACATCCCAAATTCGACGCTTGGGCCATATTAAGGAGCCAAATTCTGGCTCTCTGCATGTATTCGCAGTATGAAATTACGAATTTTACACCTAAAATATGCCAATTACTGAGAGCGGCGATGGGATACAGTTTGCCCAAACCCACCCTGCAGTTTTGAAGATATCCAAAACATCCCAAGTTCGACGCTTGAGCCATGTTTTGGCGCCAAATTCTGGCTCTCTGCATGTATTCGCAGTTTGAAATTACGACTTTTTATATCGAAAATATGCCAATTACTGAACGCGCCGATGAGTCACATTTTGCCCAAACCCTCCCTGCAGTTTTCAAAATATCCCAAACATCCCAAATTCGACTATTGAGCAATATTTTGGAGCCAAATTCTGGCTCTGTGCACGTATTCGCAGTTTGAAATTACGATATTATACCGAATATATGCCTATTACTGGGATCAGCGATGGGTCACATTTTGCCCAAACCCTCCCTGCAGTTTTCAAAATATCCCAAACATCCCAAATTTGACGCTTAAGCAATATTTTGGAGCCAAATTCTCGCTCTCTGCACGTTTTCGCAGTTTGAAATTACGACTTTTTATACCGAATATATGCCAATTACTGGGATCAGCGATGTGTCACATTTTGCCCAAACCCTCCCTGCAGTTTTAAAAATATCACAAACATCCCAAATTCTACTCTTGAACCATATTTTCGAGCCAAATTCTGGCTTTCTGCACGTATTCGCAGTTTGAAATTACGACTTTTTATACAGAAAAAATGCCAATTACTGAAAGCGGCGATGGATCACATTTTGCCCAAATCCTCCCTGCAGTTTTCAAAATATCCCAAACATCTCAAATTCGACGCTTGGGCCATATTAAGGAGCCAAATTCTGGCTCTCTGCATGTATTCGCAGTTTGAAATTACGAATTTTATACCAAAAATATGCCAATTACTGAGAGCTGCGATGGGTCACAGTTTGCCCAAACCCACCCTGCAGTTTTGAAAATAACCTAAACATCCCAAGTTCGACGCTTGAGCCATGTTTTGGCGCCAAATTCTGGCTTTCTGCACGTATTCGCAGTTTGAAATTACGACTTTTTATATCGAAAATATGCATATTACTGAACGCGCCGATGAGTCACATTTTGCCCAAACCCTCCCTGCAGTTTTCAAAATATCCCAAACATCCCAAATTCGACTATTGAGCAATATTTTGGAGCCAAGTTCTGGCTCTCAGCACGTATTCGCAGTTTGAAATTACGACTTTTATACCGAATATATGCCAATTACTGGGATCTGCGATGGGTCACATTTTGCCCAAACCCTCCCTGCAGTTTTAAAAATATCACAAACATCCCAAATTTGACGCTTGAGCAATATTTTTAAGCCAAATTCTCGCTCTCTGCACGTATTCGCAGTTTGAAATTACGACTTTTTATACCGAATATATGCCAATTACTGGGATCAGCGATGTGTCACATTTTGCCCAAGCCCTCCCTGCAGTTTTAAAAATATCACAAACATCCCAAATTCTACTCTTGAACCATATTTTCGAGCCAAATTCTGGCTTTCTGCACGTATTCGCAGTTTGAAATTACGACTTTTTATACAGAAAAAATACCAATTACTGAAAGCGGCGATGGATCACATTTTGCCCAAATCCTCCCTGCAGTTTTCAAAATATCCCAAACATCCCAAATTTGACGCTTGGGCCATATTAAGGAGCCAAATTCTAACTCTCTGGATGCATTCGCAGTTTGAAATTACAAATTTATACCGAAAATATGCCAATTACTGAGAGCGGCGATGGGTCACTGTTTGCCCAAACCCACCCTGCAGTTTTGAAAATATCCCAAACATCCCAAATTCGACGCTTGAGCCATATTTTGGAGCCAAGTTCTGGCTCTCTACACGTAATCGCTTTTTTAAATTACGAATTTATATACCGAAAATATGCCAATTACTTAGCGCCCCGATGAGTCAAATTTTGCAGAAAGTCCTCCCTGCAGTTTTCAAAATATCCCAAACATCCCAAATTAGACACTTGAACCATATTTTGGAGCCAAATTCTGGCTCTCGACACGTATTCGCAGTTTGAAATTACGACTTTTTATACCGAAAATATGCCGGTTACTGAAAGCAGCGATGGATCACATTTTGCCCAAGCCCTCCCTGCAGTTTTCCAAATATCCCAAACGTCCCAAATTCGACTCTTGAGCAATATTTTGGAACAAAATTCTCGCTCTCTGCACGTATTCGCAGTTTGAAATTGTGGCTTTTTATACCGAATATATGCCAATTACTGGGATCAGCGATGGGTCACATTTTGCGCAAACCCTCCCTGCAGTTTTGAAAATATCAGAAACATCCCAAATTCGACTCTTGAACCATATTTTGGAGCCAAATTCTGACTCCCTGCACGTATTCGCAGTTTGAAATTACGACTTTTTATACAGAAAAAATGCCAATTACTGAAAGCGGCGATGGATCACATTTTGCCCAAAACCTTCCTGAAGTTTTCAAAATATCCCAAACATCCCAAATTCGACGCTTGAGCCATATTTTGGAGCCAAGTTCTGGCTCTCTGCATGTATTCGCTTTTTGAAATTACGAATTTATATACCGAAAATATGCCAATTACTGAGCGCGCCGATGAGTCAAATTTTGCCCAAATCCTCCCTGCAGTTTTCAAAATATCCCAAACATCCCAAATTAGACACTTGAACCATATTTTGGCGCCAGATTCTGGCTCTTTGCACGTATTCGCAGTTTGAAATTTCGACTTTTTATACCGAAAATATGCCAATTACTGAACGCGCCGATGAATCACATTTTGCCCAAACCCTCTCTGCAGTTTTCAAAATATCCCAAACATCCCAAATTCGACTATTGAGCAATATTTTGGAGCCAAATTCTGGCTCTCTGCACGCATTCGCAGTTTGAAATTACGAATTTTTATACCGAATATATGCCAATTACTGGGATCGGCGATGGGTCACATTTTGCCCAAACCCTCCGTGCAGTTTTAAAAATATCACAAACATCCCAAATTCGACGCTTGAACCATATTTTGGAACCAAATTTTGGCTCTCTGCACGTATTCGCAGTTTCATATTACGACTTTTTATACAGAAAAAATGCCAATTACTGAGAGCGGCGATGGATCACATTTTGCCCAAACCCTCTCTGCAGTTTTCAAAATATCCCAAACATCCCAAATTCTACCCTTGAACCATATTTTGGAGCCAAATTCTGGCTCTCTTCACTTATTCGCAGTTTGAAATTACGAATTTTTATACCGAAAATATACCAATTACTGAAAGCGTCAATGGGTCACATTCTGTCCAAACCCCTCTGCAGTTTTCGAAATATCCCAAACATCCCAAATACGACCCTTGAGGAATATTTTGGAGCCAATTTCTGGCTCTCTGCACGTATTCGCAGTATGAAATTACGACTTTTTATACCGAAAATATTCCAATTACTGAAAGCGGCGATGGATCACATTTTTCTCGAGCCCTCTCTGCAGTTTTCAAAATATCCCAAACGTCCCAAATTCGACGCTTGAGCCATATTTTGGAGCCAAATTCTGGCTCTCGGCACGTTTTCGCAGTTTGAAATTAAGAATTTTATTCCGAAAATATGCCAATTACTGAGAGAGGCGATGGGTCACAGTTTGCTCAAATTCACCCTGCAGTTTTGAAAATATCTCAAACATCCCAAATTCGAATCTTGAGCCATATTTTTGAACTAAACTCTGGCTCTCTGCACGTATTCGCATTTTGAAATTACGACTTTTTATACCGAATATATGCCAATTCCTGGGATCAGCGATGGGTCACATTTTGCCCAAACCCTCCCTGCAGTTTTAAAATTATTACAAACATCCCAAATTCGACGATTGAACAATATTTTGTAGCCAAATTCTGGCTCTTTGCACGTATTCGCAGTTTGAAATTACGACTTTTTATAACGAATATATTCCAATTACTGGGATCAGCGATGGGTCACATTTTGCCCAAACCCTCCCTGCAGTTTTCAAAATATCCCAAACATCCCAAATTTGACGCTTGAGCAATATTTTGGAGGCAAATTCTCGCTCTCTGCACGTATTCGCAGTTTGAAATTACGACTTTTTATACCGAATATATGCCAATTACTGGGATCACCGATGTGTCACATTTTGCCCAAACCCCCCTGCAGTTTTAAAAATATCCCAAACATCCCAAATACGACCCTTGAGGTATAACTTGGAGTCAAATTCTGGCTTTCTGCACGTATTCGCAGTATGAAATTACGACTTTTTATACAGAAAAAATGCCAATTACTGAAAGCGGCGATGGATCACATTTTGCCCAAACCCACCCTGCAGTTTTGAAAATATCCCAAACATCCCAAATTCGACGCTTGAGCCATATTTTGGAGCCAAGTTCTGGCTCTCTGCACGTAATCGCTTTTGGAAATTACGAATTTATATACCGAAAATATGCCATTTACTGAGCGCGCCGATGAGTCAAATTTTGCCCAAGTCCTCCCTGCTGTTTTCAAAATATCCCAAAACATCCCAAATTAGACACTTGAACCATATTTTGGAGCCAAATTCTGGCTCTCGACACCTATTCGCAGTTTGAAATTACTACTTTTTATACCAAAATATGCCAATTACTTAACGCGCCGATGAGTCATATTTTGCCCAAACCCTACCTGCAGTTTTCAAAATATCCAAAACATCCCAAATTTGACGCTTGAGCAATATTTTGGAACCAAGTTCTGGCTCTCTGCACGTATTCGCAGTTTGAAATTACGACTTTTTATACCGAATATATGCCAATTACTGGGATCAGCGATTGGTCACATTTTGCCCAAACCCTCCCTGCAGTTTTAAAAATATCAGAAACATCCCAAATTCGACTCTTGAACCATATTTTCGAGCCAAATTCTGGCTTTCTGCACGTATTCGCAGTTTGAAATTACGACTTTTTATACAGAAAAAATGCCAAATACTGAAAGCGGCGATGGATCACATTTTGCCCAAAACCTCCCTGAAGTTTTCAAAATATCCAAAACATCCCAAATTTGACGCTTGAGCAATATTTTGGAGCCAAATTCTGGCTCTCTGCACGTATTCGCAGTTTGAAATTACGAATTTTTTTACCGAATATATGCCAATTACTGGGATCAGCGATGGGTCACATTTTGCCCAAACCCTCCCTGCAGTTTTAAAAATATCACAAACATCCCAAATTCGACGCTTGAACCATATTTTTGTGCCAATTTCTGGCTCTCTGCACGTATTCGCAGTTTGATATTACGACTTTTTATACCGAAAATATCCCAGTTACTGAAAACGGCGATGGATCACATTTTGCCCGAGCCCACTCTGCAGTTTTCAAAATATCTCAAACATCCCAAATTCGACTCTTGAGCCATATTTTGGAACCAAACTCTGGCTCTCTGCACGTATTCGCAGTTTGAAATTACGATTTTTTTTTTACCGAATATATGCCAATTCCTGGGATCAGCGATGGGTCTCATTTTGCCCAAACCCTCCCTGCAGTTTTATAAATATAACGAACATCCCAAATTCGACGCTTGAACCATATTTTGTAGCCAAATTCTGGCTCTTTGCACGTATTCGCAGTTTGAAATTACGACTTTTTATACCAAAATATGCCAATTACTTAACGCCCCGATGAGTCACATTTTGCCCAAACCCTCCCTGCAGTTTTCAAAATATCCCAAACATCCCAAATTTGACGCTTGAGCAATATTTTGTAGCCAAGTTCTGGCTCTCTGCACGTAATCGCTTTTTGAAATTACTACTTTTTATACCGAAAATATGCCAAATACTGAAAGCAGCAATGGGTCACATTTTGCCAAAACCCCCCTGCAGTTTTAAAAATATCCCAAACATCCCAAATACGACCCTTGAGGTATAACTTGGAGTCAAATTCTGGCTTTCTGCACGTATTCGCAGTATGAAATTACGACTTTTTATACAGAAAAAAATGCCAATTACTGAAAGCGGCGATGGATCACATTTTGCCCAAAACCTCCCTAAAGTTTTCAAAATATCCCAAACATCCCAAATTCGAAGCTTGAGCCATATTAAGGAGCCAAATTCTGGCTCTCGTCATGTATTCGCAGTTTGAAATTACGAATTTTATACCGAAAATATGCCAATTACTGAGAGCGGCGATGGGTCACAGTTTGCCCAAACCCACCTTGCAGTTTTGAAAATATCCCAAATATCCCACTTTCGACGCTTGAGCCATATTTTGGCGCCAAATTCTGGCTCTCTTCATGTATTCGCAGTTTGAAATTACGACTTTTTATACCGAAAATATGCCAATTACTGAACGCGCCGATGAGTCACATTTTGCCTAAACTCTCCCTGCAGTTTTCAAAATATCCCAAACATCCCAAATTCGACTATTGAGCAATATTTTGGAGCAAAATTCTCGCTCTCTGCACGTATTCGCAGTTTGAAATTACGGTTTTTATACCGAATATATGCCAATTGCTGGGAACAACGATGGGTCACATATTGTCCAAACCCTCCCTGCGGTTTTAAAAATATCACAAACATCCCAAATTCGACGCTTGAACCATATTTTGGAGCCAAATTCTGGCTCTCTGCACGTATTCGCAGTTTGATATTACGACTTTTTATACCGAAAATATACCAATTATTGAAAGCGGCGATGGGTCACATTTTGCCCAAACCCCTCTGCAGTTTTCGAAATATCCCAAACATCCCAAATACGATCCTTGAGGAATATTTTGGAGCCAATTTCTGGCTCTCTGCACGTATTCGCAGTATGAAATTACGACTTTTTATACCGAAAATATGCCAATTACTGGGATCAGCGATGGGTCACATTTTGCCCAACCCCTCTGCAGTTTTAAAAATATCACAAACATCCCAAATTCGACGCTTGATCCATATTTAGGAGCCAAATTCTGGCTCTCGGCACGTTATCGCAGTTTGAAATTAAGAATTTTATACCGAAAATATGCCTATTACTGAGAGCGGCGATGGGTCACAGTTTGCCCAAATTCACCCTGCAGTTTTAAAAATATCACAAACATCCCAAATTCGACGCTTGAACTATATTTTGTAGCTAAATTCTGGCTCTCTGCACGTATTCGCAGTTTGATATTACGACTTTTTATACAGAAAAAATGCCAATTACTGAAAGCGGCGATGGATCACATTTTGCCGAAACCCTCTCTGCAGTTTTCAAAATATCCCAAAAATCCCAAATTCGACCTTTGAACCATATTTTGGAGCCAAATTCTGGCTCTCTGCACTTATTCGCAGTTTGAAATTACAACTTTTTATACCGAAAATATGCCAATTACTGAAAGCGGCGGGGGGTCACATTTTGCCCGAGCCCTCTCTGCAGTTTTCAAAATATCTCAAACATCCCAAATTCGACTCTTGAGCCATATTTTGGAACCAAACTCTGGCTCTCTGCACGTATTCACAGTTTGAAATTACGAGTTTTTTTACCGAATATATGCCAATTCCTGGGATCAACGATGGATCACATTTTGCCCAAAGCCTCCCTGCAGTTTTAAAAATATCACAGACATCCCAAATTCGACGCTTGAACCATATTTTGTAGCCAAATTCTGGCTCTTTGCCCGTATTCGCAGTTTGAAATTACGACTTTTTATACCAAAATATGACAATTACTTAACGCCCCGCTGAGTCACATTTTGCCCAAACCCTCCCTGCAGTTTTCAAAATATCCCAAACATCCCAAATTTGACGCTTGAGCAATATTTTGGACCCAAATTCTCGCTCTCTGCACGTATTCGCAGTTTGAAATTACGAGTTTTTATATCGAATATATGCCAATTACTGGGATCAGCGATGTGTCACATTTTGCAAAAACCCTCTCTGCAGTTCGCCTTTTGGCAAAATGTGACACATCACTGATACCAGTAATTGGCATATATTCGGTAAAAAAAGGTCGTAATTTCAAGCTGCGAATACGTGCAGAAAGCGAGAATTTGGCTCCAAAATATTGCTCAAGCGTAAAATTTGGGATGTTTGTGATATTTTGAAAACTGCCGGGAGGGTTTGGGCAAAACGTGACCCATCGCTGATCCCTGTAATTGGCATATATTCGGTATAAAAAGTCGTAATTTCAAACTGCGAATACGTGCAGAGAGCCAGAATTTGGCTCCAAAATATTGCTCAATAGTCGAATTTGGGATGTTTGGGATATTTTGAAAACAGCAGGGAGGGTTTGGGCAAAATATGACTCATCGGCGCGTTCAGTAATTGGCATATTTTCGATATAAAAAGTCGTAATTTAAAACTGCGAATACGTGCAGAGACAGAATTTGGCGCCAAAACATGGCTCAAGCGTCGAACATGGTATGTTTAGGATATTTTCAAAACTGCAGGGTGGGTTTGGGCAAACTGTGACCCATCGCTGCTCTCAGTAATTGGCATATTTTCGGTATAAAATTCGTAATTTCAAACTGCGAATACATGCAGAGCGCCAGAATTTGGCTCCTTAATATGGCCCAAGCGTCGAATTTGGGATGTTTGGGATATTTTGAAAACTTCAGGGAGGTTTTGCGCAAAATTTGATCCATCGCCGCTTTCAGTAATTGGCATTTTTTCTGTATAAAAAGTCGTAATTTCAAACTGCGAATACGTGCAGAGAGCCAGAGTTTGGTTCCAAAATATGGCTCAAAAGTCGATTTTGGGATGTTTGAGATATTTTCAAAACTGCAGGGTGAATTTGGGCAAACTGTGACCCATTGCTGCTCTCAGTAATAGGCATATTTTCAGTATAAAATTCGTAATTTCAAACTGCGAAAACGTTCCGAGAGCCAGAATTTGGCTCCAAAATATTCCTCAAGGGTCGTATTTGGGATGTTTGGGATATTTCGAAAACTGCAGAGGGGTTTGGACAAAATGTGACCCATTGACGCTTTCAGTAATTGGTATATTTTCGGTATAAAAAGTCGTAATTTCAAACTGCGAATACGTGCAAAGAGCCAGAATTTGGCTCTAAAATATTGCTCAATAGTCGAATTTGGGATGTTTGGGATATTTTGAAAACTGCAGGGAGGGTTTGTGCATAATGTGCATCGGCGCGTTCAGTAATTGGCATATTTTCGATATAAAAAGTCGTAATTTCAAAATGCGAATACGTGCAGAGAGCCAGAATTTGGCCCCAAAATATGGCTCAAGCGTCGAACTTGGGATGTTTGGGATATTTTCAAAACTGCAGGGTGGGTTTGGGCAAACTGTGACCCATCGCCGCTCTCAGTAATTGGCATATTTTCGGTATAAAATTCGTAACTTCAAACTGCGAATACATGCAGAGAGCCAGAATTTGGGTCCTTAATCAGGCCCAAGCGTCGAATTTGGGATGTTTGGGATATTTTGAAAACATCAGGGAGGTTTTGCGCAAAATGTGATCCATCGCCGCTTTCAGTAATTGGCATTTTTTCTGTATAAAAAGTCGTAATTTCAAACTGCGAATTCGTGCAGAGAGCCAGAATTTGGCTCCAAAATATGGTTCAAGAGTCGAATTTGGGATGTTTCTGATATTTTTAAAGCTGAAGGGAGGGTTTGGGCAAAATATGACCCATCGCTGATCCCAAGAATTCTCATATATTCGGTATAAAAAGTCGTAATTTCAAACTGCGAATACGTGCAAAGAGCCAGAATTTGGCGCCAAAATATGGCGCAAGCGTCGAATTTGGGACGTTTGGGATATTTTGAAAACTGCAGAGAGGGCTCGGGCAAAATGTGATCCATCGACGCTTTCAGTAACTGGCATATTTTCGGTATAAAAAGTCGTAATTTCATAATGCGAATACGTGCAGAGAGCCAGAAATTGGCTCCAAAATATTCCTCAAGGGTCGTATTTGGGATGTTTGGGATATTTCGAAAACTGTAGAGGGGTTTGGACAAAATGTGACCCATCGCCGCTTTAAGTAATTGGTATATTTTCGGTATAAAAAGTCGTAATTTCAAACTGCGAATTAGTGCAGAGAGCCAGAATTTGGCTCCAAAATATGGTTCAAGGGTCGAATTTGGGATGTTTGGGATATTTTGAAAACTGCAGAGAGGGTTTGGGCAAAATGTGATCCATCGCCGCTCTCAGTAATTGGCATTTTTTCTGTATATAAATTCGTAATATTAAACTGCGAATACGTGCAGAGAGCCAGAATTTGGCTCAAAAATATGGTTCAAGCGTCGAATTTGGGATGTTTGTGATATTTTTAAAACTGCAGGGATGGTTTGGGCAAAATGTGACCCATCGCTGATCCCAGTAATTGGCATATATTCGGTATAAAAAGTCGTAATTTCAAATTGCGAATACGTGCAAAGAGCCAGAATTTGGCGCCAAAATATGGCTCAAGCGTCGAACTTGTTATGTTTGTGATATTTTTAAAACTGCAGGGATGGTTTGGGCAAAATGTGACACATCGCTGATCCCAGTAATTGACATATATTCGGTATAAAAATTCGTAATTTCAAACTGCGAATACGTGCAGAGAGCCAGAATTTTGCTCCAAAATATTGCTCAATATTCGAATTTGGGATGTTTGGGATATTTTGAAAACTGCAGAGAGGGTTTGGCAAAATGTGACTCATCGGCGCGTTAAGTAATTGGCATATTTTCGGTATAAAAAGTTGTAATTTCATACTGCGAATACAAGCAGAGAGCCAGAATTTGGCTCCTTAATATGGCCCAAGCGTCGAATTTGGGATGTTTTGGATATTTTGAAAACTTCAGGAAGGTTTTGGGCAAAATGTGAACCATCGCCGCTTTCAGTAATTGGCATTTTTTCTGTATAAAATGTCGTAATTTCAAACTGCGAATACGTGCAGAGAGCCAGAATTTGGCTCCAAATAGGGTTCAAGAGTCGAATTTGGGATGTTTGTGATATTTTTAAAACTGCAGGGAGGGTTTGGGCAAAATGTGACCCATCGCTGATCCCAGTAATTGGCATATATGCGGTATAAAAAGTCATAATTTCAAACTGCGAATACGTGCAGAGAGCGAGAATTTTGCTCCAAAATATTACTCAAGCGTCAAATTTGGGATGTTTTGGATATTTTTAAAACTGCAGGGAGGGTTTGGGCAAAATGTGACTCATCGGCGCGTTCAGTAATTGGCATATTTTGGTATAAAAATTCGTAATTTCAAACTGCGAATACGTGCAGAGAGCCAGAACTTGGCTCCAAAGTTTGGCTCAAGCGTCGAATTTGGGATGTTTTGGATATTTTCAAAACTGCATGTGGGTTTGGGCAAACAGTGACCAATCGCCGCTCTCAGTAATTGGGATATTTTCGGTATAAAATTCGTAGTTTCAAACTGCGAATACATGCAGAGAGCCAGAATTTGGCTCCTTAATATGGCCCAAGCGTCGAATTTGGGATGTTTGGGATATTTTGAAAACTGCAAGGAGGATTTGGGCAAAATGTGATCCATCGCTGCTTTCAGTAATTGGCATTTTTTCTGTATAATAAGTCGTAATTTCAAACTACGAAAACGTGCAGAAAGCCAGAATTTGGCTCGAAAATATGGTTCAAGAGTCGAATTTTGGATGTTTGTGATATTTTTAAAACTGCAGGGAGGGTTTGGGCAAAATGTGACACATCGCTGATCCCAGTAATTGGCATATATTCGGTATAAAAAGTCGTAATTTCAAACTGCGAATTCGTGCAGAGAGCCAGAATTTGGCTCCAAAATATGGTTCAAGAGTCGAATTTGGGATGTTTCTGATATTTTTAAAGCTGAAGGGAGGGTTTGGGCAAAATATGACCCATCGCTGATCCCAAGAATTCTCATATATTCGGTATAAAAAGTCGTAATTTCAAACTGCGAATACGTGCAAAGAGCCAGAATTTGGCGCCAAAATATGGCGCAAGCGTCGAATTTGGGACGTTTGGGATATTTTGAAAACTGCAGAGAGGGCTCGGGCAAAATGTGATCCATCGACGCTTTCAGTAACTGGCATATTTTCGGTATAAAAAGTCGTAATTTCATAATGCGAATACGTGCAGAGAGCCAGAAATTGGCTCCAAAATATTCCTCAAGGGTCGTATTTGGGATGTTTGGGATATTTCGAAAACTGTAGAGGGGTTTGGACAAAATGTGACCCATCGCCGCTTTAAGTAATTGGTATATTTTCGGTATAAAAAGTCGTAATTTCAAACTGCGAATTAGTGCAGAGAGCCAGAATTTGGCTCCAAAATATGGTTCAAGGGTCGAATTTGGGATGTTTGGGATATTTTGAAAACTGCAGAGAGGGTTTGGGCAAAATGTGATCCATCGCCGCTCTCAGTAATTGGCATTTTTTCTGTATATAAATTCGTAATATTAAACTGCGAATACGTGCAGAGAGCCAGAATTTGGCTCAAAAATATGGTTCAAGCGTCGAATTTGGGATGTTTGTGATATTTTTAAAACTGCAGGGATGGTTTGGGCAAAATGTGACCCATCGCTGATCCCAGTAATTGGCATATATTCGGTATAAAAAGTCGTAATTTCAAATTGCGAATACGTGCAAAGAGCCAGAATTTGGCGCCAAAATATGGCTCAAGCGTCGAACTTGTTATGTTTGTGATATTTTTAAAACTGCAGGGATGGTTTGGGCAAAATGTGACACATCGCTGATCCCAGTAATTGACATATATTCGGTATAAAAATTCGTAATTTCAAACTGCGAATACGTGCAGAGAGCCAGAATTTTGCTCCAAAATATTGCTCAATATTCGAATTTGGGATGTTTGGGATATTTTGAAAACTGCAGAGAGGGTTTGGCAAAATGTGACTCATCGGCGCGTTAAGTAATTGGCATATTTTCGGTATAAAAAGTTGTAATTTCATACTGCGAATACAAGCAGAGAGCCAGAATTTGGCTCCTTAATATGGCCCAAGCGTCGAATTTGGGATGTTTTGGATATTTTGAAAACTTCAGGAAGGTTTTGGGCAAAATGTGAACCATCGCCGCTTTCAGTAATTGGCATTTTTTCTGTATAAAATGTCGTAATTTCAAACTGCGAATACGTGCAGAGAGCCAGAATTTGGCTCCAAATAGGGTTCAAGAGTCGAATTTGGGATGTTTGTGATATTTTTAAAACTGCAGGGAGGGTTTGGGCAAAATGTGACCCATCGCTGATCCCAGTAATTGGCATATATGCGGTATAAAAAGTCATAATTTCAAACTGCGAATACGTGCAGAGAGCGAGAATTTTGCTCCAAAATATTACTCAAGCGTCAAATTTGGGATGTTTTGGATATTTTTAAAACTGCAGGGAGGGTTTGGGCAAAATGTGACTCATCGGCGCGTTCAGTAATTGGCATATTTTGGTATAAAAATTCGTAATTTCAAACTGCGAATACGTGCAGAGAGCCAGAACTTGGCTCCAAAGTTTGGCTCAAGCGTCGAATTTGGGATGTTTTGGATATTTTCAAAACTGCATGTGGGTTTGGGCAAACAGTGACCAATCGCCGCTCTCAGTAATTGGGATATTTTCGGTATAAAATTCGTAGTTTCAAACTGCGAATACATGCAGAGAGCCAGAATTTGGCTCCTTAATATGGCCCAAGCGTCGAATTTGGGATGTTTGGGATATTTTGAAAACTGCAAGGAGGATTTGGGCAAAATGTGATCCATCGCTGCTTTCAGTAATTGGCATTTTTTCTGTATAATAAGTCGTAATTTCAAACTACGAAAACGTGCAGAAAGCCAGAATTTGGCTCGAAAATATGGTTCAAGAGTCGAATTTTGGATGTTTGTGATATTTTTAAAACTGCAGGGAGGGTTTGGGCAAAATGTGACACATCGCTGATCCCAGTAATTGGCATATATTCGGTATAAAAAGTCGTAATTTCAAACTGCGAATACGTGCAGAGAGCGGGAATTTGGCTCCAAAATATTGCTCAAGCGTCAAATTTGGGATGTTTGGGATATTTTGAAAACTGCAGAGAGGGTTTGGGCAAAATGTGACTCATCGGGGCGTTCAGTAATTGGCATATTTTGGTATAAAAAGTCGTAATTTCAAACTGCGAATACGTGCAAAGAGCCAGAATTTGGCTACAAAATATGGTTCAAGCGTCGAATTTGGGATGTTTGTGATATTTTTGAAACTGCAGGGAGAGTTTGGGCAAAATGTGACCCATCGCTGATCCCAGGAATTGGCATATATTCAGTATAAAAATTCGTAATTTCAAACTGCGAATACGTGCAGTGAGACAGAGTTTGGTTCCAATATATGGCTCAAGAGTCGAATTTGGGATGTTTGAGATATTTTCAAAACTGCAGGGTGAATTTGGGCAAACTGTGACCCATCGCCGCTCTCAGCAACTGGCATATTTTCGGTATAAAATTCGTAATTTCAAACTGCAAAAACGTGCCGAGAGCCAAAATCTGGCTCCAAAATATGGCTCAAGCGTCGAATTTGGGACGTTTGGGATATTTTGATAACTGCAGAGAGGGCTCGGGCAAAATGTCATCCATCGCCGCTTTCAGTAACTGGCATGTTTTCGGTATAAAAAGTCGTAATTTCATACTGCGAATACGTGCAGAGATCCAGAATTTCTCTCCAAAATATGGTTCAAGCGTCGAATTTGGGATGTTTGGGATATTTCGAAAACTGCAGAGGGGTTTGGGCAAAATGTGACCCATCGACGCTTTCAGTAATTGGCATATTTTCGGTATTAAAAGTTGTAATTTCAAAATGCGAATACGTGCAGGGAGCCAGAATTTAGCTCCAAAATATGGTTCAAGATTCGAATTTGGGATGTTTGGGATATTTTCAAAACTGCAGGGTGGGTTTGGGCAAACTGTGACCCATCGCCGCTCTCAGTAATTGGCTTATTTTCGGTATAAAATTCGTAATTTCAAACTGCGAATATAAATATACGATAAAAATGATGCAACACATAATTGATTAGAAATTAACCTTAAATACTTCATTTTCAATCAACCATTTGTTTCTCGTTAAAATACTGAGTAAGATATTGAAAAGGGGAGAAGTTCGGTTTTTATTGCATATATCGACGTTTCAGCCGGATTAGAGCGGTTTTCCGTGTACATCTTCCATCGGTAATATAAACGGAAAATCAAAATCATTTTAGTTAATTCTAATGAAAACACATTGTTTTTTATCATTTGTATTGGAAACAACATTGTCATATGTCTTTTCTTTGATCTTAATAATACGAAACCTCGCTCTATGATTTGAAGCTAAAATCCTCAAATATGGTAAAATAGTGACTTTTTCACGTTAATCATGGAGTTTGATATTTCGTAAATATATTCATTTTTACCAATATTTCGATACTATTTCATGTAGTATCACGATATGTGATTTGGCCTTCAAATCTCAGAATTTCGCATAATATTGCATTTTAAGCAAGTTTTCTTGTATTTTGTTTCGTACGAAAAATCATCGAATTTAGCAATATTTTGACGTTTATCATCTCTTTTTCCTTTATGTGATTTAAACAAAATATCATCGAATTAGGCAATATTTTGCCGTTTTTCCACGTTTTTGTGAATTTTCAGTCTATGGGTATTAATTCATTATATATACGATAAAAATGATGCAAACACATAATTGATTAGATAATAACCTTAAATACTTCATTTTCAATCATCTATTTGTTTCTCCTCCACCAGCAGAACATTCACCAACGAGGAGATTTGAGAAGGGACAGAGGAAAGTGAGCCTCAAGGCAATGTACACTAACATAGACGGTATTACAAATAAAGCAAATGAACTTGGAGAATGGGTACTAGAGGAAAACCCAGACATAATAGCTCTCACAGAAACAAAGCTGACGAGACCAATAACAAATGCAGTGTTCCCACAGGACTATTATGTTATGAGGAAAGAGAGAGAAGGAAGAGGTGGGGGTGGTGTAGCTCTGCTGGTAAGAAAAGTCTAGGATTTCGAGGAGTTGGTTGTTCAGGGATGTGAAGGTTTCAGTGACTACATAATAGGAACAATAACAACTGGAGGGCAAAAAATTATAGTCGTAGTCATATATAATCCACCACCAAATGACAAAAGACCCAGACAGGAATATGATAGAAACAATATGGCCACCATTAACATAATGGAGAGAGCAGCTTCTGTTGCGAGCAGGAATGGATCTGGACTACTAATCATGGGAGACTTCAACCATGGGAAGATAGATTGGGAGAGCAGAGACCCGCATGGAGGACCAGAAACATGGAGAGCTAAGCTGCTGGACGTGGCAACAAGAAACTTTCTAAGCCAGCACGTCAAGGATCCAACAAGAATGAGAGGAGAGGATGAACCAGCAATGCTTGATCTGATATTTACCCTAAATGAGTGGGATATAAGGGAAGTCAAGATGGAAGCGCCCTTGGGAATGAGTGATCACAGTGTTTTGAACTTTGAGTACCTGGTAGAGCTAAGAATTATCCCCCCCCCCCAAAAAAAAAAAAAAGAACTAGGAAACAAAAGGCTGGCATACCGAAAGGGAAACTATGAGGAGATGAGAAGCTTGGGACACAGACATCAGAGCTAAGTCTGTACAAGATATGATGGACTATGTCACCCAAAAGTGTCAGGAGGTAGTAAGCAGATACATCCCGGCCCAAAGGAAAAATCCGAGAAGCAAAAGAAGAATCCATGGAATAATAGGGCATGTATGGAAGCAAAGGTACTGAACAAAATGGCGTGGAGGAACTTCCGGAATAACAGAACACCAGAAAGCAGAGAGAGATACCAGAGAACCAGGAATGAGTATGTCAGGGTGAGAAGAGAGCAGAGAAAAGTTATGAAAATGATATAGCAAACAAAGCCAAGACCGAACCAAAGCTACTCCACAGTCATATCAGAAGGAAAACAACAGTGAAAGAACAGGTAGTGAAACTTAGAACAGGCAAGGACAGGTATACAGAGAATGACAAAGAGGTGTGTGATGAACTCAACAAGAGGTTCCAAGAGGTCTTCACAACAGAACATGGTGAGGTCACTGTGCAAGGAGAAAGGGAAGTAAACAAGGCGGCCTTGGAAGAGTTAGAAATTACGAGAGAGGAGGTCAAGTGACACCTGCTGGACCTGGATGTTAGAAAGGCTGTTGGTCCAGACGGGATCTCGCCATGGGTACTGAAAGAGTGTGCAGAGGCACTTTGCTTGCCACTCTCCATAGTGTATAGTAGGTCACTGGAGACGGGAGACCTACCAGAAATATGGAAGACGGCGAATGTGGTCCCAATATACAAAAAGGGCGACAGGCAAGAGGCACTGAACTACAGGCCAGTGTCCTTAACTTGTATACCATGCAAGGTGATGGAGAAGATCGTGAGAAAAAACCTGGTAGCACATCTGGAGAGAAGGGACTTCGTGACAAATCGACAACATGGGATCAGGGAGGGTAAATCTTGCCCTGACTGGCTTAATAGAATTCTATGACCAGTTAAAACAGATTAAGCAAGAAAGAGAGGGCTGGGCGGACTGCATTTTCTTGCATTGTCGGAAAGCCTTTGACACAGTACCGCATAAGAGGCTGGTACATAAGCTGGAGAGACAGGCAGGTGTAGCTGGTAAGGTGCTCCAGTGGATAAGGGAGTACCTAAGCAATAGGAAGCATAGAGTTACGGTGAGGGGTGAGACCTCCGATTGGCGTGAAGTCACCAGTGGAGTCCCACAGGGCTCTGTACTCGGTCCTATCTTGTTTCTGATATATGTAAATGATCTCCCGGAGGGTATAGATTCATTTCTCTCAATGTTTGCGGACGATGCCAAAATTATGAGAAGGATTAAGACAGAAGAGGACTGTTTGAGGCTTCAAGAAGACCTAGACAAACTGCAAGAATGGTCGAACAAGTGGTTGTTAGAGTTTAACCCAACCAAATGTAATATAATGAAGATAGGTACAGGGAGCAGGAGGCCAAATACAAGGTATTATCTGGGAGAGGAAATTCTTCAGGAGTCAGAGAAAGAAAAAGACTTGGGAGTTGATATCACGCCAGACCTGTCTCCTGCAGCGCGTATCAAGAGGATAACATCAGCGGCATATGCCAGGCTGGCCAACATACGAACGGCATTCAGAAATTTGTGTAAAGAATCATTCAGAACTTTGTATACCACATATGTCAAGCCAAACCTGGAGTATGCAGCCCCAGCATGGAGTCCGTATCTAGTCAAGGATAAGACTAAACTGGAAAAGGTTCAAAGATTTGCCACCAGATTAGTACCCGAGCTGAGAGGTATGAGCTACGAGGAGAGACTACGGGAATTAAACCTCACTTCGCTGGAAGACAGAAGAGTTAGGGGGGACATGATCACCACATTCAAGATTCTCAAGGGAATTGATATGGTAGATAAAGACAGGCTATTTAAAACAAGGGGCACACGCACAAGGGGACACAGGTGGAAACTGAGCGCCCAAATGAGCCACAGATATATTAGAAAGAACTTTTTTAGTGTCAGAGTGGTTGACAAATGGAATGCATTAGGAAGTGATGTGGTGGAGGCTGACTCCATGCACAGTTTCAAGTGTAGATATGATAGAGCCCAATAGGCTCAGGAATCTGAACACCTGTTGATTGACGGTTGAGAGGCGGGACCAAAGAGCCAGAGCTCAACCACCGCAAACACAACTAGGTGCCTCTACATCACTCTCTTGAGCCTCTGCATCCCTCTCTGGAGCCTCAGCATCACTCTCTTGATCCTCTGCATCACTCTCTTGAGCCTTTTGCAGCACTCTCTTCAGCCTCTGCATCATTCTCTTGAGCCTCTGCATCCCTCTCTAAAGCCTCTGCATCACTCTCTTGAGCCTCTGCATCCCTCTATAAAGCCTCTGCATCAATCTCTTGAGCCTCTGCATCCCTCTATTAAGCCTCTGCATCACTCTATTGAGCCTCTGCATCCCTCTCTTGAGCCTCTGCATCACTCTCTCGAGCCTCTGCACCACTCTCTTGAGCCTCTGCATCACTCTCTTGAGCCTCTGCATCACTCTCTTAAACCTCTGCATCCCTCTCTTGATCCTCTGCATCACTCTCTTGAGCCTCTGCATCATTCTCTTGAGCCTCTACATCCCTCTCTTAAGCCTCTACATCATTCTCTTGAGCCCATGCATCACTCTCTTGAGCCTCTGCATCACTCTCTTAAGCCTCTGCATCTCTCTCTCTTGAGCCTCTGCATCACTCTCTTCATCCTCTGCATCACTCTCTTGAGCCTCTGCATCATTCTATTGAGCCTCTACATCCCTCTCTTGAGCCTCAACATCATTCTCTTGAGCCTCTGCATCCCTATCTTGAGCCTTTGCATCACTCTTTTAAGCCTCTGCATCCCTCTCTTGAGCCTCTGCATCCCTTTCCTGAGCCTCTGCATCCCTCTCTTGAGCCTATTCATCCCTCTCTTGAGCCTCTGCATCCCTCTCTTGAGCCTCTACATCCCTCTCTTAAGCCTCTGCATCACTCTCTTAAGCCTCTGCATCACTCTCGTATACCTCTGAATCACTCTCGTATACCTCTGAATCACTCTCTTGAGCCTCTCCATCACTCTCTTGAGCCCCTGCATCCCTCTCCTGAGTCTCTGCATCACTCTCTTGAGCCTCTGCATCACCGAATTAGGCCATTATCATCAAATTAGGCCATATTTTGCCGTTTTTCCTCGTTTTTGTGAATTTTCTGTTTATTGGTATTAATTCATTATATATACGATAAAAATGATGCAAACATATAATTGGTTAGAAATTAACCATAAATACTTCATTTTCAATCAACTATTTGTTTCCCGTTAAGATACTGAGTAAGATATTTAAAAGGGGAGAAGTTCTGTTTTTATTGCATATATCGACGTTTCAGCCGGATTAGAGCGGTTTTATGTGTACATCTTCCATTACTAATATAAACATAAAATCTGGAACATTTTAGTAAATTCTAATGATACACATTAATTTTTATCATTTATATTGAAAACAACATTTCAATATGTCATTTCTAGGATCTAAGTAATACGAAACCTCGACTTATAATCTGAAGTTAAAATCCTCAAATTTGGTAATATAGTGACTTTTTTCACGTTTTTCATGTAGTGTGATTTTACGTAAATATATTCGTTTTACCAATATTTCGATACTACTTCATGTTTTCTCACGATATTTGATTTGGCCTTCAAATCTCAGAATTTCGCATAATATTGCATTTTTTAGCAAGTTTTCTTGCATATTGTACTAAAAATCATCGAATTTAGCAATATTTTGACGTTTATCATACCCCTTTTCCTTTATTTATTTAAACATCTTTATTTAACATATAAACATATTTAACAATATTAACAATAAACATATTTATTTAAATATTTTATCATCGAATTAGGCAATATTTTCCCGTTTTTCCACGTTTTTGTGAATTTTCAGTTTATTGTTATTAATTTATAAATTAATAAAATACGATACGATAAAAATGATATATTTAAATAAATAAAATTTATTATTTTTAAGTAAATAAATATTTAAAATTTATTTATTTAAAATATTTAAATTATTTAAATAAATAAATAAAATATATATAAATTTTATATATATAAATATATATGTATATTTAAATATTGATCTGTATGGATATGGACCCTGTGGGTCCAGGAGGCCATCTGTGTCCCCTCAGATGGTCTCCCTTATCACAGTTTGTGTCTATGGGTGTGTGTCAGTGTGAGTGTCCCTGTGAGTGTCCGGATGATTATGTGTCCGGTTACATCTGTGGTTTCAGGAGGCCATCTGTGTCCCCTCAGATGGTCTCCCTTATCACAGTCTATGGTGTGAGTGTCCCTGTGAATGTTCGGATAAGGGTGTGTGTGTGTGTGTGTGAGTGTCCGGATTTATGTGAGGTTTGGTTCCAGGAACCATTTGTGTCCCTCCTCCCCCAAATCTCCTCCCTTATTCCCACCGTGGGTTCGAATCCCAGGTGATTAGACCTACCCTAGGTCTATGGATCCAAGGTATCCATCCGTGGGCCCAACGGATTTCACCCCTTCCCCACTTTCCTAGGGCCAGGCCAATTCCAGCTATCCAGGGAACCTGTCGAAACAGAGGCAGCTACAGGAGGGGACACACAAATATTTGTGCCCTGCAGTTACACAGCCGTTCCGACAGGCTCGATCGCAATCTATCCAGATGAGAACACGTTCTCCTCCGACTAGACCACGCTGGAGTCGCTGTATGTTTAAAATTTGGTTTCTTTATTTATAGTTAGTATTTTTGGTATTTTAATTGATTTGTTTTATATTTTTAATGACTTAGGTAGAGTGATTTAGGGAGTGGGGGGAGGTGGGGGGGAGGTTGTAGCGTGTGTAGTAGATTATACGAGATCGTGGTTAGTTAGTATTTATCTAGTTGTGTTCACCTCGTTGTTCTTGCGAGGGTTGAACTCTGCTCTTTCGGCCGCCTCTCAACTGTGAATCAATCAATTTTTACTAGCTAATAAAAAAAAATTCCACATACACACACCCAGGAAGCAGCCCGTAACAGGTGTCTAATGCCCAAGTACCTATGTACTGCTAAGTAAGAGGAGCATCAGAATAAATGAAACTCTGCTGATTTTCGTTTGCGCCATCACCGGGGGATCGAACTTTGACCCTAGGATTACGAGTCGAGAGCGCTGTCCACTCAGCTATAAAGCCCCCTAGTGTGTGTATTGGTGCAAAAGATAATTTGGGCGAGGTTAATGGAAAGGAATGATGTTTGGTGGCCTTGAAGGCGCTGGAAGAGGGTTGCCAGTTATGAATTTAAATTATAAATTGATTAAGATAGGATATATATGCAAAAGACGTTGTGAGAGATAGCAAGAAAAGTGTTTCTGATTGAGGTTAGGTACTGTGTGATTGACTTGTATGTTAGGAAAAAAAATATTTATCAGAAACATAGATGTTCTTTAGAAATGTTTGTTTGCAAATAGTTGCAAATTATTGGGTAAAAAGTCAATGGTTACCGTACCTTGAACAAACACACGTGAGCACAATTAGTCGACGGGGGTCAGAGAGTGAGAGTGAACAGCGAAACAGTAACAAAAAATGTGACAATAATGGGAAACTATGTCATTCAAACGTATACATGTTAACCATATAAATTACAGTAACACTAAACGCGCGCATACGTACATATGTCAATCAATTTACATAAATAAACATTCACTAATATGTACCTTTAAAATGGACACATACAGATAATTACCGTACACATGTCAGTTTAATTACAGCTACGCATAAACACATATAGCTTCACGTGTCTGTCGGTCATGACAATAGTACACATGGATACGAACACAAAACAGTCCATTATCAACTAGTGTGTGTGTGTGTGTGTGTGTGTGTATGTGTGTGTGTGTGTGTGTGTGTGTGTGTGTGTGTGTGTGTGTGTGTGTGTGTGTGTGTGTGTGTGTGTGTGTGTGTGTGTGTGTGTGTGTGTGTATTCTCACCTGGGTCTGTTTGCAGGGGTTGAGCTCTGGCTCTTTGGTCCCGCCTCTGTGTGTGTGTGTGTGTGTGTGTGTGTGTGTGTGTGTGTGTGTGTGTGTGTGTGTATGTGTGTGTGTGTGTGTGCGTGTGTGTGTGTGTGTGTGTGTGTGTGTGTGTGTGTGTGTGTGTGTGTGTGTGTGTGTGTACTCACCTAGTTGTACTCACCTAGTTGTGCTTGCGGGGGTTGAGCTCTGGCTCTTTGGTCCCGCCTCTGTGTGTGTGTGTATGTGTGTGTGTGTGTGTGTGTACTCACCTAGTTGTACTCACCTAGTTGTGCTTGCGGGGGTTGAGCTCTGGCTCTTTGGTCCCGCCTCTCAACTGTCAATCAACAGGTGTACAGATTCCTGAGCCTATTGGGCTCTATCATATCTACACTTGAAACTGTGCATGGAGTCAGCCTCCACCACATCACTTCCTAATGCATTCCATTTGTCAACCACTCTGACACTAAAAAAGTTCTTTCTAATATATCTGTGGCTCATTTGGGAGCTCAGTTTCCACCTGTGTCCCCTTGTGCGTGTGCCCCTTGTGTTAAATAGCCTGTCTTTATCTACCCTATCAATTCCCTTGAGAATCTTGAATGTGGTGATCATGTCCCCCCTAACTCTTCTGTCTTCCAGCGAAGTGAGGTTTAATTCCCGTAGTCTCTCCTCGTAGCTCATACCTCTCAGCTCGGGTACTAATCTGGTGGCAAATCTTTGAACCTTTTCCAGTTTAGTCTTATCCTTGACTAGATACGGACTCCATGCTGGGGCTGCATACTCCAGGATTGGCCTGACATATGTGGTATACAAAGTTCTGAATGATTCTTTACACAAATTTCTGAATGCCGTTCGTATGTTGGCCAGCCTGGCATATGCCGCTGATGTTATCTTCTTGATATGCGCTGCAGGAGACAGGTCTGGCGTGATATCAACTCCCAAGTCTTTTTCTTTCTCTGACTCCTGAAGAATTTCCTCTCCCAGATAATACCTTGTATTTGGCCTCCTGCTCCCTGTACCTATCTTCATTATATTACATTTGGTTGGGTTAAACTCTAACAACCACTTGTTCGACCATTCTTGCAGTTTGTCTAGGTCTTCTTGAAGCCTCAAACAGTCCTCTTCTGTCTTAATCCTTCTCATAATTTTGGCATCGTCCGCAAACATTGAGAGAAATGAATCTATACCCTCCGGGAGATCATTTACATATATCAGAAACAAGAGAGGACCGAGTACAGAGCCCTGTGGGACTCCACTGGTGACTTCACGCCAATCGGAGGTCTCACCCCTCACCGTAACTCTATGCTTCCTATTGCTTAGGTACTCCCTTATCCACTGGAGCACCTTACCAGCTACACCTGCCTGTCTCTCCAGCTTATGTACCAGCCTCTTATGCTGTACTGTGTCAAAGGCTTTCCGACAATGCAAAGAAAATGCAGTCCGCCCAGCCCTCTCTTTCTTGCTTAATCTGTGTTACCTGGTCATAGAATTCTATTAAGCCAGTCAGGGCAAGATTTACCCTCCCTGAACCCATGTTGTCGGATTGTCACGAAGTCCCTTCTCTCCAGATGTGCTACCAGTTTTTTTCTCACGATCTTCTCCATCACCTTGCATGGTATACAAGTTAAGGACACTGGCCTGTAGTTCAGTGCCTCTTGCCTGTCGCCCTTTTTGTATATTGGGACCACATTCGCCGTCTTCCATATTTCTGGTAGGTCTCCCGTCTCCAGTGACCTACTATACACTATGGAGAGTGGCAAGCAAAGTGCCTCTGCACACTCTTTCAGTACCCATGGCGAGATCCCGTCTGGACTAACAGCCTTTCTAACATCCAGGTCCAGCAGGTGTCACTTGACCTCCTCTCTCGTAATTTCTAACTCTTCCAAGGCCGCCTTGTTTACTTCCCTTTCTCCTAGCACAGTGACCTCACCTTGTTCTGTTGTGAAGACCTCTTGGAACCTTTTGTTGAGTTCATCACATACCTCTTTGTCATTCTCTGTATACCTGTCCTCGCCTGTTCTAAGTTTCACTACCTGTTCTTTCACTGTTGTTTTCCTTCTGATATGACTGTGGAGTAGCTTTGGTTCGGTCTTGGCTTTGTTTGCTATATCATTTTCATAACTTTTCTCTGCTTTTCTTCTCACCCTGACATACTCATTCCTGGTTCTCTGGTATCTCTCTCTGCTTTCTGGTGTTCTGTTATTCCGGAAGTTCCTCCACGCCATTTTGTTCAGTACCTTTGCTTCCATACATGCCCTATTATACCATGGATTCTTCTTTTGCTTCTCGGATTTTTCCTTTTGGACCGGGATGTATCTGCTTACTGCCTCCTGACACTTTTGGGTGACATAGTCCATCATATCTTGTACAGACTTAGCTCTGAGGTCTGTGTCTCAAGGTAGTTCCCTTAGGAAGCTTCTCATCTCCTCATAATTTCCCTTTCGGTATGCCAGCCTTTTGTTTCCTAGTTTTTTTTTTTTTTGGGGGGGGGGGATAATTCCTAGCTCTACCAGGTACTCAAAGTTCAAAACACTGTGATCACTCATTCCCAAGGGTGCTTCCATCTTGACTTCCCTTATATCCCACTCATTTAGGGTAAATATCAGATCAAGCATTGCTGGTTCATCCTCTCCTCTCATTCTTGTTGGATCCTTGACGTGCTGGCTTAGAAAGTTTCTTGTTGCCGCGTCCAGACGCTTAGCTCTCCATGTTTCTGGTCCTCCATGCGGGTCTCTGTTTTCCCAATCTATCTTTTCATGGTTGAAGTCTCCCATGATTAGTAGTCCAGATCCATTCCTGCTCGCAACAGAAGCTGCTCTCTCCATTATGTTAATGGTGGCCATATTGTTTCTATCATATTCCTGTCTGGGTCTTTTGTCATTTGGTGGTAGATTATATATGACTACGACTATAATTTTTTGCCCTCCAGTTGTTATTGTTCCTATTATGTAGTCACTGAAACCTTCACATCCCTGAACAACCAACTCCTTGAAATCCTAGCCTTTTCTTACCAGCAGAGCTACACCACCCCCACCTCTTCCTTCTCTCTCTTTCCTCATAACATAATAGTCCTGTGGGAACACTGCATTTGTTATTGGTCTCGTCAGCTTTGTTTCTGTGAGAGCTATTATGTCTGGGTTTTCCTCTAGTACCCATTCTCCAAGTTCATTTGCTTTATTTGTAATACCGTCTATGTTAGTGTACATTGCCTTGAGGCTCACTTTCCTCAGTCCCTTCTCAAATCTCCTCCTTGGTGAATGTTCTGCTGGTGGAGGAAGCTGTGCCATGGGTGTGAGGATTTGTGAGGTGGATACCAGGGTTGCAGAGGATTCTGGGGTGAGGAGTGGGAGGTCAAGTGAAGAGGGAAGGACAGGGAGGGAATGGGGTGAACGGGGCGGGAGGACAGGAAGGAAAGGGGGGTTTTCTATACAGAGTGTTTGTGTGTGTGCGTGTGTGTGTGTGTGTGTGTGTGTGTGTGTGTGTGTGTGTGTGTGTGTGTGTGTGTGTGTGTGTGTGTGTGTGTGTGTGTGTGTGTGTGTGTGTGTGTGTTTTTTATTCTTATATTTACTATATGCATCTGCAGAATCGAGTTATTAGCTCTTGGACCCCGCCAATCAAATAAATGTATTTATCCTCTTTTATATCTACTACATCTATTTCTCTCTAACTAACACACACACACACACACACACACACACACACACATACACACACACAAACACACACACACACACACATACACACACACACACACACACACACACACACACACACACACACACACACACACACACACACACACACACACACACACACACACACACAAACACACACACACACACACATACACACACACACACACACACACACACACACACACACACACACACACACACACACACACACACACACACACACACACACACACACACACACACACACACAAACTGGAGGCCTAGCGTCTAAATGGAGAGAGTTCGATGGTTATAATCCTAATGGCCCCCGATCGAATCCCGGTTGATGCAATAGCAAATCGAAAGATATTCTTTAACCTGATTCGACTGTTAACCTAGAACAAATGTATTCATCAATGTATCCATCTATCTATCTACTTATATCTGTCAATCCATCAATCTATCTTCCCATTAAACCAACCATTTATCATTATATACATCTATCTATCCATGTATCCGTCCATCAACTCATCTTTCTATCCATCCATATAGTCATCTGTCTTTCCGTCCAACAACTCATCTATGCATCCGTCTATCCGTCAATATATATATTAAGCGATCAATGTATCCATCCATCTATCTACCAATATAAATTGTCCATTAATCTATTCATTTATCATAACCATCTATCAACACCCTCCCCACTCCCTCTCCTATTTTACTACCAAACTCCCTCCTCTCGTTCTGGCACCTTCTCCTTCCGTTTTCCTCCCTCTCATAAACCTGCTCATCCTCCATCCTTCTGCCCTTCCCACTCCCGCCCCTATCCCATCCCGCCCTTCCCATCGTCTTCCCTATCGCCGCAGATCCATCCCTTCGTTCTCATTCCTTCTGCCGCTTCTCACTCTCGCCCTTCCCTCTGTTTTTCCTCCCTCGCGTTGCTAGTCCTTTAGTCCGTTGAGCCTCTGCATCACTCTCTTGAGCCTCTGCATTACTCTCTTGAGCCTCTGCATCCCTCTCTGGAGCCTCAGCATCCCTCTCTTGAGCCTCTGCATAACTCTCTTGAGACTCTGAATCACTCTCTAGAGCCTCTGCATCCCTCTCTAGAGCCTCAGCATCCCTCTCTTGAGCCTCTGCATAACTCGCTTGAGACTCTGAATCTCTCTCTAGAGCCTCTGCATCGCTCTCATAAGCCTCTGCTTCCCTCTCTTGATCCTCTGCATCACTCTGTTGAGCCTCTGCATCACTCTCTTGATCCTCTGCATCACTCTCTTGAGCCTCTGCATCACTCTCTTCAGCCTCTGCATCACTCTCTTTAGTCTCTGCATCACTCTCTTGAGCCTCTGCATCACTCTCTTAAGCCCCTGCATCCCTCTTTTGATCCTCTGCATCACTCTCTTGAGCCTCTGCATCATTCTCTTGAGCCTCTGCATCCCTCTCTTAAGCCTCTACATCACTCGCTTGAGCCTCTGCATCCCTCTCTCAAGCCTCTACATCGCTCTCTGGAGCCTCTGCATCTCTCTCTGGAGCCTCAGCATCCCTCTCTTGAGCCTCTGCAGCACTCTCTTGAGCCAATTCATCATTCTCCTGAGCCTATGCATCCATCTCTTAAGCCTCTGCATCACTCTTTTGAGCCTCTGCATCAATCTCTTGAACTCCTGCATCCCTCTCATGAGCCTCTGCATCCCTCTCTTGAGCCTTTGCATCACTCCTTTAAGCCTCTGCATCCTTCTCTTGAGCCTCTGCACCACTCTCAAGAGCATCTGCATCCCTCTCTTGTGCCTCTGCATCCCTCACTTGAGCCTCTGCATCCCTCTCTTGAGCCTCTGCATCCCTCTCTTGAGCCTATGCATCCCTCTCTTAAGCCTCTGCATCACTCTCTTAAGCCGCTGCATCACTCTCGTAAGCCTCTGAATCTTTCTCTTGAGATGCATCCCTCTCTTGAGCCTCTGCATCACTCTATGGGCCTCTGCATCAATCTCTTGAGCCTCTGCATCCCTCTCTTGAGCTCCTGCATCCCTCTCATGAGCCTCTGAATCCCTCTCCTGAGCCTTTGCACCACTCTCTTAAGCCTCTGCATCCCTCTCTTGAGCCCCTGCATCCTTCTATTGAGCCTCTGCATCGCTCTCTTGAGCCTCTGCATCCCTCTCTTAAGCCTCTGCATCCCTCTCTTAAGCCTCTGCATCACTCTCGTAAACCTCTGCATCATTCTCTTGAGCCTCTGCAACCCTTTCTTGAGACTCTGCCCCTCTCTCTTCGGCCTCTGCATCCCTCTCTTGAGCCTCTGCATCCCTCTCTTGAGCCTCTGCATCATTCTCTTAGGACTCTGCATCACTCACTTGAGCCTCTGCATCACTCTCCTGAGCCTCTACATCCCTCTCCTGAGCCTCTGCATCACTCTCTTGAGCCTCAGCATCCCTCTCATAAGCCTCTGCATCCATCTCTTGAGCCTCTGCATCACTCTCTTGAGCCTCTGCATCACTCTCTTTAGCCTCTGCATCACTCTCTTGATCCTCTGCATCACTCCCTTGAGCCTCTGCATCCCTCTCTTAAGCCTCTGCAACACTCTCTTGAGCCTCTGCATCACTCTCTTGACCCTCTGCATCACTCTCTTGAGCCTCTGCATCACTCTCTTGAGCTTCTGCAACCCTTTCTTGAGACTCTGCCCCACTCTCTTCGTCCTCTGCATCCCTCTCTTGAGCCTCTGCATCCCTCTCTTGAGCCTCTACATCATTCTCTTAGGACTCTGCATCACTCACTTGAGCCTCTGCATCACTCTCCTGAGCCTCTACATCCCTCTCCTGAGCCTCTGCATCACTCTCTTGAGCCTCAGCATCCCTCTCATAAGCCTCTGCATCCATCTCTTGAGCCTCTGCATCACTCTCCTGAGCCTCTGCATCACTCTCTTTAGCCTCTGCATCACTCTCTTGATCCTCTGCATCACTCCCTTGAGCCTCTGCATCCCTTTCTTAAGCCTCTGCAACACTCTCTTGAGCCTCTGCATCACTCTCTTGACCCTCTGCATCACTCTCTTGAGCCTCTGCATCACTCTCTTGAGCCTCTGCATCACTCTCTTGAGCCTCGGCATCACTCTCCTGAGACTCTGCATCCCTCTCATCAGTCTCTGCAACACTCTCTTCAGCCTCTGCATCACTCTTTTAAGCCTCTGCATCCCTCTCTTGATAATCTGCATCACTCTCGTAAGCCTCCGCATCACTCTCTAGAGCCTCTGCATAACTCTTTTTAGCCTCTGCATCACTCTCTTGAGCCTCTGCTTCCTTCTCGTGAGCCTCTGCAACACTCTCTTCAGCCTCTGCATCACTCTCTTAAGCCTCTGCATCACTCTCTTCGGCCTCTGCATCACTCTCTTAAGCCTCTGCTTCCTCTCTTGATCCTCTGCATCACTCTCTTGAGTCCCTACATCACTCATTTGATCCTCTGCATCACTCTCTTGATCCTCTGCATCACTCTCTCAAGCCTCTGCACCACTCTCTTGAGCCTCTGCATTACTCTCTTGAGCCTCTGCATCACTCTCTTAAGCCTCTGCATCCGTCTCTTGATCCTGTGTATCACTCTCTTGAGCCTCTGCATCATTCTCTTGAGCCTCTGCATTTCTCTTTTGAGCCTCTGCATCACTCTCTTAAGCCTCTGCATCTCTCTCTTCAATCTCTGCATCACTCTCTTTAGCCTCTGCATCCCTTTCTGGAGCGTCAGCATCCCTCTCTTGAGCCTCTGCAGCACTCTCTTGAGCCTCAGCATCATTCTCTTGAGCCTCTGCATCCCTCTCTTGAGCCTCTGCATCACTCTCTTGAGCCTCTGCATCCCCTCTCCTTAGCCTTTGCATCACTCTCTTAAGCCTCTGCATCCCTCTCTTGAGCCTCTGCATCACTCTCAAGAGCCTCTGCATCCCTCTCTTTAGCCTCTGCATCCCTCTCTTGAGCCCCTGCATCCCTCACTTGAGCCCCTTCCTCCCTCTCTTGAGCCTCTGCATCCCTCACTTAAGCCTCTGCATCACTCTCTTCAGCCTCTGCATCACTTTCTTGAGCATCTGCATCCCCTCACTTAAGCCTCTGCATCACTCTCTTCAGCCTCTGCATCACTCTCATGAGCCTCTGCATCCCCTCTCTTAAGCCTCTGCATCACTCTCTTAAGCCTCTGCATCACTCTCTTGAGCTTCTGCATCCCTCTCCTGAGCCTCTGCAACACTCTCTTAAGCCTCTGCATCACTCTCTTGACCCTCTGCATCACTCTCTTGAGCCTCTGCATCACTCTCTTGAGCCTCGGCATCACTCTCTTGAGCCTCTGCATCCCTCTCATAGGCCTCTGCAACACTCTCTTCAGCCTCTGCATAACTCTCTTAAGCCTTTGCATCCCTCTCTTGATCCTCTGCATCACTCTTGTAAGCCTCCGCATCACTCTCTTGACCCTCTGCTTCCTTCTCTTGAGCCTCTTCAACATTCTCTTGAGCCTCTGCATCACTCTCTTAAGCCTCTGCATCACTCTCTTGAGCCTCTGCATCACTCTCTTGAGCCTATACATCATTCTCTTGAGCCTCTGCATTACTCTCTTGAGCCTCTGCATCACTCTTTTAAGCCTCTGCATCTCTCTCTTCAGCTTCGGCATCCCTCTCTGGAGCGTCAGCATCCCTGTCTTGAGCCTCTGCAGCACTCTCTTGAGCCTCAGCATCATTCTCTTGAGCCTCTGCATCCCTCTCTTGAGCCTCTGCATTCCTCTCTTGAGCCTCTGAATCACTCTCTTGAGCCTCTGCATCCCGCTCCTTAGCCTCTGCATCCCTCTCTTAAGCCTCTACATCACTCGCTTGAGCCTCTGCATCCCTCTCTCAAGCCTCTACATCGCTCTCTGGAGCCTCTGCATCTCTCTCTGGAGCCTCAGCATCCCTCTCTTGAGCCTCTGCAGCACTCTCTTGAGCCAATTCATCATTCTCCTAAGCCTATGCATCCATCTCTTAAGCCTCTGCATCACTCTTTTGAGCCTCTGCATCAATCTCTTGAACTCCTGCATCCCTCTCATGAGCCTCTGCATCCCTCTCTTGAGCCTTTGCATCACTCCTTTAAGCCTCTGCATCCTTCTCTTGAGCCTCTGCACCACTCTCAAGAGCATCTGCATCCCTCTCTTGTGCCTCTGCATCCCTCACTTGAGCCTCTGCATCCCTCTCTTGAGCCTCTGCATCCCTCTCTTGAGCCTATGCATCCCTCTCTTAAGCCTCTGCATCACTCTCTTAAGCCGCTGCATCACTCTCGTAAGCCTCTGAATCTTTCTCTTGAGATGCATCCCTCTCTTGAGCCTCTGCATCACTCTATGGGCCTCTGCATCAATCTCTTGAGCCTCTGCATCCCTCTCTTGAGCTCCTGCATCCCTCTCATGAGCCTCTGAATCCCTCTCCTGAGCCTTTGCATCACTCTCTTAAGCCTCTGCATCCCTCTCTTGAGCCCCTGCATCCTTCTATTGAGCCTCTGCATCGCTCTCTTGAGCCTCTGCATCCCTCTCTTAAGCCTCTGCATCCCTCTCTTAAGCCTCTGCATCACTCTCGTAAACCTCTGCATCATTCTCTTGAGCCTCTGCAACCCTTTCTTGAGACTCTGCCCCTCTCTCTTCGGCCTCTGCATCCCTCTCTTGAGCCTCTGCATCCCTCTCTTGAGCCTCTGCATCATTCTCTTAGGACTCTGCATCACTCACTTGAGCCTCTGCATCACTCTCCTGAGCCTCTACATCCCTCTCCTGAGCCTCTGCATCACTCTCTTGAGGCTCAGCATCCCTCTCATAAGCCTCTGCATCCATCTCTTGAGCCTCTGCATCACTCTCTTGAGCCTCTGCATCACTCTCTTTAGCCTCTGCATCACTCTCTTGATCCTCTGCATCACTCCCTTGAGCCTCTGCATCCCTCTCTTAAGCCTCTGCAACACTCTCTTGAGCCTCTGCATCACTCTCTTGACCCTCTGCATCACTCTCTTGAGCCTCTGCATCACTCTCTTGAGCCTCTGCAACCCTTTCTTGAGACTCTGCCCCACTCTCTTCGTCCTCTGCATCCCTCTCTTGAGCCTCTGCATCCCTCTCTTGAGCCTCTGCATCATTCTCTTAGGACTCTGCATCACTCACTTGAGCCTCTGCATCACTCTCCTGAGCCTCTACATCCCTCTCCTGAGCCTCTGCATCACTCTCTTGAGCCTCAGCATCCCTCTCATAAGCCTCTGCATCCATCTCTTGAGCCTCTGCATCACTCTCCTGAGCCTCTGCATCACTCTCTTTAGCCTCTGCATCACTCTCTTGATCCTCTGCATCACTCCCTTGAGCCTCTGCATCCCTTTCTTAAGCCTTTGCAACACTCTCTTGAGCCTCTGCATCACTCTCTTGACCCTCTGCATCACTCTCTTGAGCCTCTGCATCACTCTCTTGAGCCTCTGCATCACTCTCTTGAGCCTCGGCATCACTCTCCTGAGACTCTGCATCCCTCTCATAAGTCTCTGCAACACTCTCTTCAGCCTCTGCATCACTCTTTTAAGCCTCTGCATCCCTCTCTTGATAATCTGCATCACTCTCGTAAGCCTCCGAATCACTCTCTAGAGCCTCTGTATAACTCTTTTTAGCCTCTGCATTACTCTCTTGAGCCTCTGCTTCTTTCTCGTGAGCCTCTGCAACACTCTCTTCAGCCTCTGCATCACTCTCTTAAGCCTCTGCATCACTCTCTTCGGCCTCTGCATCACTCTCTTAAGCCTCTGCTTCCTCTCTTGATCCTCTGCATCACTCTCTTGAGTCCCTACATCACTCATTTGATCCTCTGCATCACTCTCTTGATCCTCTGCATCACTCTCTCAAGCCTCTGCACCACTCTCTTGAGCCTCTGCATTACTCTCTTGAGCCTCTGCATCACTCTCTTAAGCCTCTGCATCCGTCTCTTGATCCTGTGTATCACTCTCTTGAGCCTCTGCATCATTCTCTTGAGCCTCTGCATTTCTCTTTTGAGCCTCTGCATCACTCTCTTAAGCCTCTGCATCTCTCTCTTCAACCTCTGCATCACTCTCTTTAGCCTCTGCATCCCTTTCTGGAGCGTCAGCATCCCTCTCTTGAGCCTCTGCAGCACTCTCTTGAGCCTCAGCATCATTCTCTTGAGCCTCTGCATCCCTCTCTTGAGCCTCTGCATCACTCTCTTGAGCCTCTGCATCCCCTCTCCTTAGCCTTTGCATCACTCTCTTAAGCCTCTGCATCCCTCTCTTGAGCCTCTGCATCACTCTCAAGAGCCTCTGCATCCCTCTCTTTAGCCTCTGCATCCCTCTCTTGAGCCCCTGCATCCCTCACTTGAGCCCCTTCCTCCCTCTCTTGAGCCTCTGCATCCCTCACTTAAGCCTCTGCATCACTCTCTTCAGCCTCTGCATCACTTGCTTGAGCATCTGCATCCCCTCACTTAAGCCTCTGCATCACTCTCTTCAGCCTCTGCATCACTCTCATGAGCCTCTGCATCCCCTCTCTTAAGCCTCTGCATCACTCTCTTAAGCCTCTGTATCACTTTCTTGAGCTTCCGCATCACTCTCTTGAGCCTCTACATCCCTCACTTGAGCCTCTGCACCACTTTCGTAAGCCTATGCATCATTCTCTTGAACTTCTGCATAACTCTCTTCAGTCTCTGCATCACTCTCTTGAGCTTCTGCATCCCTCTCCTGAGCCTCTGCAACACTCTCTTAAGCCTCTGCATCACTCTCTTGACCCTCTGCATCACTCTCTTGAGCCTCTGCATCACTCTCTTGAGCCTCGGCATCACTCTCTTGAGCCCCTGCATCCCTTTCTTAACCCTCTGCATCCCTCTCATAGGCCTCTGCAACACTCTCTTCAGCCTCTGCATAACTCTCTTAAGCCTTTGCATCCCTCTCTTGATCCTCTGCATCACTCTTGTAAGCCTCCGCATCACTCTCTTGACCCTCTGCTTCCTTCTCTTGAGCCTCTTCAACATTCTCTTGAGCCTCTGCATCACTCTCTTAAGCCTCTGCATCACTCTCTTGAGCCTCTGCATCACTCTCTTGAGCCTATACATCATTCTCTTGAGCCTCTGCATTACTCTCTTGAGCCTCTGCATCACTCTTTTAAGCCTCTGCATCTCTCTCTTCAGCTTCGGCATCCCTCTCTGGAGCGTCAGCATCCCTGTCTTGAGCCTCTGCAGCACTCTCTTGAGCCTCAGCATCATTCTCTTGAGCCTCTGCATCCCTCTCTTGAGCCTCTGCATCCCTCTCTTGAGCCTCTGAATCACTCTCTTGAGCCTCTGCATCCCTCTCCTTAGCCTTTGCATCACTCTCGTAAGCCTCTGCATTCCTCTCTTGAGCCTCTGCATCACTCTCAAGAGCCTCTGCATCCCTCTCTTGAGCCTCTGCATCCTTCTCTTGAGCCTCTGCATCCCTCTCTTCAGCCTCTGCATCCCTATCATGAGCCTCTGCATCCCCTCTCTTAAGCCTCTGCATCACTCTCTTAAGCCTCTGTATCACTCTCTTGAGCTTCCGCATCACTCTCATGAGCTTCTGCATCCCTCTCTTGAGCCTCTTCAACATTCTCTTCAGCCTCTGCCTCACTCTCTTAAGCCTCTGAATCCCTCTCTTGAGCCTCTGAATCCATCTCTTGAGCCTCTGAATCCCTCTCTTGATCCTCTGCATCACTCTCTCGAGCCTCTGCATCACTCTCTTGATCCTCTGCATCCCTCTCTTGTGCCTCTGCATCCCTCTCTTGTGCCTCTGCATTCCTCTCTTGAGCCTCTGCATCACTCCCTTGAGCCTCTTCTTCACCCTCTTAAGCCTCTGCATCCCTATTTTGAGCCTCTGCATCACTTTCTTAAGCCTCTGCATCCCTTTCTTGAGCCTCTGCATTCCTCTTTTGAACTCCTGCATCCCTCTCATGATCCTCTGCATCCCTCTCTTTTGCCTTTGCATCACTCTCTTAAGCCTCTGCATCCCTCCCTTGAGCCTCTGTATCACTCTCGTAAGCCTCTGCATCACTCTCTTGAGCCTCTGCATAACTCTCTTGAGTCTCTGCATCACTCTCTTGAGCCTCTGCATCCCTCTCTTGAGCCTCTGCAACACCCTCTTCAGCCTTTGCATCACTCTCCTAAGCCTCTGAATCCCTCTCTTGAGCCTCTGAATCCCTCTCTTGATCCTCTGCATCACTCTCTCGAGCCTCTGCATCACTCTCTTGATCCTCTGCATCCCTCTCTTGTGCCTCTGCATCCCTCTCTTGTGCCTCTGCATCCCTCACTTGAGCCTCTGCATCCTTCTCTTGAGCCTCTGCGTCCCTCTCATTAGCCTCTGCATCCCTCTCTTGAGCCTCTGCATCACTCTCTTAAGCCTCTGCATCACTCTCGTAAGCATCTGAATCACTCTCCTAAGCCTCTGCATCCCTCTCATGAGCCTCGGCATCACTCTCAAGAGCCTCTGCATCCCTCTCTTGTGCCTCTGCATCCCTCACTTGAGCCTCTGCATCCTTCTCTTGAGCCTCTGCGTCCCTCTCTTGAGCCTCTGCATCCCTCGCTTGAACCTCTGCATCCCTCTCTTGAGCCCCTGCATCCCTCTCTTGAGCCTCTGCATCCCTCTCTTGAGCCTCCGCATCACTCTCTTGAACTCCTGCATCTCTCTCATGAGCCTCTGCATCCCACTCTAGAGCCTTTGCATCACCCTCTTAAGCCTCTGCGTCCCTCTCATGAGCCCCTGCATCCCTCTCTTAAGCCTCTGCATTACTCTCCGAAGCCTCTGCATCACTCTCTTGAGCCTCTGCATCACTCTCTTGAGCCTCTGCATCCCTCTCCTGAGCCTCTGCATCACTCTCTTCAGCCTCTGGATCCCTCTCATGAGCCTCTGCATCATTCTCCTAGGCCTCGGCATCACTCTCTTGAGCCTTTGCATCACTCTCTTGAGCCTCTACATCCTTCTCTTGAGCCTCTTCATCACTCTTTTGAGCCTCGTCATCCCTCTCCTAAGCCTCTGCATCACTCTCTTGAGCCTCTGCATCACTCTCTTAAAACTCTGCATCCCTCTCTTGTGCCTTTGCATCACTCTCTTGAGCCTCTGCATCACTCTCTTTAGCCTCTGCATCACTCTCTTGAGCCTCTGCATCACTCTTTGGAGCCTGTGCATCCCTCTCTCAATCCTCTGCATCACTCTCTTGAGCCTCTGCATCAATCTCTTGAGCCTCTGCATCACTCTCTTGAGCCTCTGTATCACTCTCTCGAGCCTCTGCATCACTCTCTTGAGCCTCTACATACCTCTCTAAAGCCTCTGCAACACTCTTCAGCCTCTGCATCACTCACGTAAGCCTCTGCATCCCTCTCTTGATCCTCTGCATCACTCTAGTAAGCCTCTGCATCACTCTCTTTAGCCTCTGCATAAATCTTTTTAGCCTCTGCATCACTCTCTTGAGCCTCTGCATCTATCTCTTGAGCCTCTGCAACACTCTCTTCAGCCTCTGCATCACTCTCCTAAGCCTCTGCATCACTCTCTTCGCCCTCTGCATCACTCTCTTAAGACTCTGCTTCCCTCTCTTGATCCTCTGCATCACTCTCTTGAGCCTCTGCATCACTCTCTTGATCCTCTGCATCACTCTCATGAGCCTCTGCATCACTCTCTTGAGCCTCTACATCACTCTCTTGAGCATCTGCATCACTCTCTTGAGCCTCTTCATCACTCTCTTAAGCCTCTGCATCCCTCTCTTGATCCTCTGCATCACTCTCGTGAGCCTCTGATTCATTCTCTTGAGGCTCCGCATCCCTCTCTTAAGCCTCTACATCATTCTCTTCAGCCTCTGCATTACTCTCTTAAGTCTCTGCATCACTCTCTTAAGATTCTGCATCTCTCTCTTCAGCCTCTGCATCACTCTCTTTAGCCTCTGCATCCCTCTCTGGAGCCTCAGCATCCCTCTCTTGAGACTCTGCAGCACTCTCTTGAGCCTATGCATCATTCTCTTAAGCCTCTGCATCACTCTCTTGAGCCTCTGCATCCCTTTCTTAAGCCTCTGCATCACTCTCTTGAGCCTCTGCATCCCTCTCTTGAACTAAGGCATCCCACTCATGAGCCTCTGCATCCCTCTCTTGAGCCTTTGGAACACTCTCTTAAGCCTCTGCATCCCTCTCTTCAGCCTCTGCATCACTCTCAAGAGCCTCTGAATCCTTCTCTTGAGCCTCTTCATCCCTCTCTTGAGCCCCTGCATCCCTTTCTTAACCCTCTGCATCCCTCTCTTGAACCTCTGCATCCCTCTCTTAAGCCTCTGCATCACTCTCTTGAGCCTCTGCATCCCCTCTATTGAGCTTCTGCATCACTCGCTTGAGCCTCTACATCCCTCTCTTGAGCCTCTGCCTCACCCTCTTGAGCCTCTGCATCACCCTCTTAAGCCTCTTCATCCCTATTTTGAGCCTCTTCATTACTTTCTTAAGCCTCTGCATCCCTTTCTTGAGCCTCTGCATCCCTCTCTTGAACTCCTGCATCCCTCTCATGAGCCTCTGCATCCCTCCCTTGAGCCTTTGCATCACTCTGTTAAGCCTCTTCCTCCCTCTCTTGAGCCTCTGCATCACTCTCGTAAGCTTAAGGAGTCTTAAGAGAGTGATGCAAAGGCTCAAGTTAGGGATGCAGAGGCTCATGAGAGGGATGCAGGAGTTCAAGAGGGTGATGCAGAGGCTCAAGTGAGGGATGAAAGTGAGGTAATTACCTCAAGTGATATAATGTGATTACCTCAAGTAAGGTAATGAAAACACATTGATTTTTATCATTTGTATTGGAAACAACATCTTTATATATCTTTTCTAGGATCTAAATAATACGAAACCTCGCTTTATGATTTGAAGTTAAAATCCTCAAATTTGGTAATATAGCGATTTTTTTCACGTTTTTCATGTAATGTGATTGTACGTAAATATATTCGTTTTTACCAATAATTCTATACTACTTCTTGTTTTCTCACGATATGTGATTTGGCCTTAAGTCTGAGAATTTCGCATAATATTGCATTTTTAAGCAAGTTTTCTTGCTTTTTGTTTTGTACTAAAAATCATTGAATTTAGAAATATTTTGACGTTTTATCCCCCTTTTCCTTTATGTGATTTAAACAAAATATCATCGAATTAGGCAATATTTTGCCGTTTTTCCTCGTTTTTGTGAATTTTCAGTTTATTGTTATTAATTCAATATGTATACGATAAAAATTATGCAAACACATAATTGATTAGAAATTAACATTAAATATTTCATTTTCAATCAACTATTTGTTTCTCGTTAAAATACTGAGTAAGATATTGAAAAAGCGAGAAGTTATGATTTTATTGCATATATCGACGTTTCAGCCGGATTAGAGCGGTTTTACGTGTAAATCTTCCATCGGTAATATAAACGGAAAATCAGGAACATTTTAGAGTATTTTAATAAAAACACATGGATTTTTATCATTTGTATTGGAAACAACATCTTTATATGTCTTTTCTAGAATCTAAATAATACGAAACCTCGCTTTATGATTTGAAGTTAAAATCCTCAAATTTGGTAAAATAGCGATTTTTTTTCACGTTTTTCATGTTGTGTGACATTACGTAAATATATTCGTTTTACGAATATTTCGATACTACTTCATGTTTTCTCACGATATGTGATTTGGCCTTCAAATAAGAGAATTTCGCAAATTTTGCATTTAGGCAATATTTTGCCGTTTTTTCACGTTTTTGTGAATTTTCAGTTTATTGATATATTCAGTTTTCATTAAATATACGATAAAAATGATGCAAACACATAACTGATTAGAAAATAACCTGAAATACTTAATTTTCAATCAACTATTTGTTTCTCGTTAAAATACTGAGCAAGATGATGCAAACACATCCCTCATGTTATGATGCAAACACGTAAATAATTGCAAATTTACCTTAAATACAAGATTTTCAATCAACTCGTTAAAACAGTGAGTAAGATATTGATTAAGAGAGATTTTCTGTTTTTATTGCATATTTCGACGTTTCAGCCGGAGTAAAGCAGTTTTATGAGTACCTCTTCTTTCAGCAATATAAACAGAAATTGATTAACATTTTAGTTAATTCTAAAGAGAACACATTGATTTTTATCATTTGAATTGAAAACATCGTTTTCATATGCATTTTTAATTATAAAAATAATACGCAACCTCGCTCTATGATTTGAAGTAAAAATCCTTGAATTTGGTATTATAGTGACATTTTTCACGTTTTTCATTTAGGGTGATTTTAGGCAAAAATGTTCGAAATTACTAATATTTTGATACTACTTCATGTTGTCTCTCTATTTGTGATTTGGCCTACAAATCTCAGAATTACACATAATATTGCTTTTTTAAGCAAGTTTTCTTGCATTGTGCCTTGTACATAAAATCAGCGAATTTAGCAGTATTTTGAGGTTTTTCATCCTTGTTTCCTTTATGAGATATCATCCACGATTTAGGCAATATTTGGCCGTTTTTCCACGTTTTCAAGCATTTTCGGTTTATTGCCTTTAATTCATTAAATTTACGATAAATATGACGCAAACACGTAATGAATTGCAAATTACCCTTAAATACTTGATTTTCAATCAACTATTTGTACCTCGTTAAAATAGTGAGTCAGATATTGATTAGGAGAGATATTCTGTTTTTATTGCATATTTCGACGTTTCAGCCGTTTTACGAGTGCCTCTTCTTTCAGTAATATAAACTGAAATTCAGGAACATTTTAGTTAATTCTAATGAAAAGATATTGATTTTTATCATATGAATTGGAAAACGCCTTTTCATATGATTAAAATAACACGTAACCTCGCTTAATGATTTCAAGCAAAAATCCACGTAATTGGTAATGTTGTGACTTTTTTCACGTTTTCATATGAAAACATGTGTCATTTATGGTAGTAATATTCGAATTTACTAATATTTTGATACAACCTCATATTTTCTCGCGAAATGTGATTTAGCCTATAATTCTAAGAATTTAGCATAATACTGCGTTTTTAAGCAAGTTTTCTGCCATTATATTTGTACTAATAATCATCTAATTTAGCAATATTTTCACGGTTATCATCCTTTTTTCCTTTATGAGACTTCAACCAAATATCAACGATTTAGGTAATGATTTGCCGTTTTTCAACGATTTTAAGCATTTTTGGTTTATTGTCATTAATGCAAAAAAAAAAAGATAAATATGATGCAAACACGTAATTAATTGCAAATTACCCTTAAATACTTGATTTTCAACCAACTTTTTATATCTCGTTAAAATAGTGAGTTAGATATTGATTAAGAGAGAATTTCTGTTTCCATTGCATATTTCGACTTTTAGCCAGATTAGAGCGGTTTACGAATTCAGAAATATAAACGGAAATTCAGGAACATTTTAGTTAATTCTAAAGAAAACACATTGATTTTTATCATTTGAGTTTGGAAACATCGTTCTCATATGCCTTTTTAATTTTCAAAATAATTCGCAACCTCGCTCTATTATTTGAAGTAAAAATCCTCGAATTTGGTATTATAGTGACTTTTTTCACGTTTTTCATGTTGGGTGATTTTAAGTAAAAATATTCGAATTTACTAATATTTTCATACTACTTCATGTTGTCTCTCTATTTGTGATTTGGCCTACAAATCTCAGAATTACACATAATATTGCGTTTTTAAGCAAGATTTCTTGCATTGTGCCTTGTACATAAAATCAGCGAATTTAGCAATATTTTGGGGTTTTTCATCCTTGTTTCCTTTATGAGATATCATCCACGATTTAGGCAATATTTGGCCGTTTTTCCACGTTTTCAAGCATTTTCGGTTTATTGCTTTAATTCATTAAATTTACGATAAATATGACGCAAACACGTAATGAATTGCAAATTACCCTTAAATACTTGATTTTCAATCAACTATTTGTACCTCGTTAAAATAGTGAGTCAGATATTGATTAGGAGAGATTTTCTGTTGTTATTGCATATTTCGTCGTTTCAGCCGGATTAGTGCAGTTTAACGAGTACCTTTTCTCTCAGTAATATAAACGGAAATTCAGGAACATTTTAGTTAATTCTAATGAAAAGACATTGATATTTTATCATTTGAGTTGGAAAACGCCGTATCATATGATCAAAATAACTCGAAACATTGCTTAATGATTTGAAGCAAAAATCCACGTAATTGGTAATGTTGTGACTTTTTTCACGTTTTCATGTGACAACATGAAAACATTTAAGGTAGTAATATTCGAATTTACTAATATTTTGATACAACCTCATGTTTTCTCGCGAAATGTGATTTAGCTTAAAAATCTAAGAATTTAGCATAATATTGCGTTTTTAAGCAAGTTTTCTTGTATTTTATTTGTACTAATAACAATGGAATTTAGCAATATTTTCACGTTTATCATCCTTTTTTCCTTTATAAGACTTAAACGAAATATCAACGATTTAGGAAATTATTTGCCGTTTTTCAACGATTTTAAGCAATTTTGGTTTATTGTCATTAATGCATTAAAAATACGATAAATATGATGCAAACACATAATTAATTGCAAATTACCCTTAAGTACTTTATTTACAGTCAACTATTTGTACCTCGTTAAAATAATGAGTTAGGTATTGATTAGGAAAGATTTTTTGTTGCCATTGCATATTTTTACGTTTCAGCCGGTTTAAAGCGGTTTTACGAGTGCCTCTTCCTACAGTAATATAAACGGAAATTCAGGAACATTTTAGTTAATTCTAAAGAAAACACATTGATTTTTATCATTTGAATTGGAAACAACGTTTTCATATGCCTTTTTATTGATCAAAATAATACGCAACCTCGCTCTTTGATTCTACGTAAAAGTCCTCGAATATGGTATTATAGTGACTTTTTTCACGTTTTTCATGTTGAGTGATATCAGGTTAAAATGTTTGAATTTACTCATTTTTTGATACTGCTTCATGTTGTCCAAATATATGTGATTTGGCCTACAAATCTCAGAATTTCACATAATATGGCGTTTTTAAGCAAGTTTTCTTGCATTGTGCTTTGTACTTAAAATCATCGAATTTAGCAATATTTTGGGTTTTTTCATCCTTGTTTCCTGTATGAGATTTAAACCAAATATCAACGATTTATGCAATATTTTACCGTTTTTCCACGTTTTCCAGCCTTTTCGGTTTATAGCCATTAATTCATGAAATTTACGATAAATATGATGCACACACGTAATGAATTGCAAATTACCCTTAAATACATGATTCTCAATCAACTATTTGTACCGTGACTATTTCTTGAGCCTCTACATCCCTCTCTTAAGCCTCTACATCATTCTCTTGAGCCAATGCATCACTCTCTTGAGCCTCTGCATCACTCTCTTAAGCCTCTTCATCTCTCTCTTCAGCCTCTGCATCACTCTCTTGATCCTCTGCTTCACTCTGTTGAGCCTCTGCATCATTCTCTTGAGCCTCTGCATCCCACTCTTGAGCCTCTACATCATTCTCTTGAGCCTCTGCATCCCTCTCTTGAGCCTTTGCATCACTCTCTTAAACCTCTGCATCCCTCTCTTGAGCCTTTGCATCGTTCTCAAGTGCCTCTGCATCTTTCTCTTGTCCCTCTGCATCCCTCACTTGAGCCTCTGCATCCCTCTCTTGAGCCTCTGCATCCCACTCTTAAGCCTCTGCATCACTCATGAAAAGTCATAATTTCAAACTGCGAAAACGTGACGAGAGGCAGAATTTGCCTCCAGAATATGGCTCAAGCGTCAAATTTGGGACTTTTGGGATATTTTGAAAACTGCAGAGAGGGCTTGGGCAAAATGTGATCCATCGCCGCTTTCAGTAACTGGCATATTTTCGGTATAAAAAGTCGTAATTTCATACTGCGAATACGTGCAGAGAGCCAGAAATTGGCTCCAAAATATTCTTCAAGGGTCGTATTTGGGATGTTTGGGATATTTCGAAAACTGCAGAGGGGTTTGGACAAAATGTGACCCATCGCCGCTTTCAGTAATTGGTATATTTTCGGTATAAAAAGTAGTAATTTCAAACTGCGAATACGTTCAGAGAGCCAGAATTTGGCTCCAAAATATGGTTCAAGCGTCGAATTTGGGATGTTCGTGATATTTTTAAAACTGCAGGGAGTGTTTGGGCAAAATGTGACCCATCGCTGATCCCAGTAATTGGCATATATTCGGTATAAAAAGTCGTAATTTCAAACTGCGAATACGTGCAGAGAGCCAGAATTTGGCTCCCAAATATTGCTCAATAGTCAAATTTTGGATGTTTGGGATATTTTGAAAACTGCAGGGAGGGTTTGGGCAAAATGTGACTCATCGGCGCGTTCAGTAATTGGCATATTTTGTTATAATAAATCGTAATTTAAAAATGCGAAAACGTGCCGAGAGCCAGAATTTGGCTCCAAAATATGGCTCAAGGGTCGAATTTGGGATGTTTGGGATATTTTGAAAACTGCAGGGGGGGTTTGGGCAAAATGTGACTCATCGCTGCTTTCAGTATTTGGCATATTGTCTGTATAAAAAGTCGTAATTTCAAACTGCGAATACGTGCAAAGAGCCAGAATTTGGCTACAAAATATGGTTCAAGCGTCGAATTTGGGACGTTTGGAAAATTTTGAAAACTGCAGAGAGGGCTTGGGCAAAATGTGATCCATCGCCGCTTTCAGTAACTGGCATATTTTCGGTATAAAAAGTCGGAATTTCATACTGCGAATACGTGCAGAGAGCCAGAAATTGGCTCCAAAATATTCTTCAAGGGTCGTATTTGGGATGTTTGGAATATTTCGAAAACTGCAGAGGGGTTTGGGCAAAATGTGACCCATCTTCGCTTTCAGTATTTGGTATATTTTCGGTATAAAAAGTCGTAATTTCAAACTGCGAATACGTGCAGAGAGAGAGAATTAGCCTCCAAAATATGGTTCAAGGGTCGAATTTGGAATGTTTGGGATATTTTGAAAACTGCAGAGAGGGTTTGGGCAAAATGTGATCCATCGCTGCTTTCGGTAATTGACATTTTATCTGTATAAAAAGTCGTAATTTCAAACTGCGAATACGTGCAGAGAGCCAGAGTTTGGTTCCAAATTATGGCTCAAGAGTCGAAATTTGGATGTTTGAGATATTTTCAAAACTGCAGGGTGAATTTGGGCAAACTGTGACCCATCGCCGCTCTCAGTAATTGGCATATTTTCGGTATAAAATTCGTAATTTCAAACTGCGAAAACGTGCCGAGAGCCAGAATTTGGCTCCAATATATGGCTCAAGCGTCGAATTTGGGACGTTTGGGATATTTTGAAAACTGCAAAGAGGGCTTGCGCAAAATGTGATCCATCGCCGCTTTCAGTAACTGGCATATTTTCGGTATAAAAAGTCGTAATTTCATACTGCGAATACGTGCAGAGAACCAGCAATTGGCTCCAAAATATTCTTCAAGGGTCGTATTTGGGGTGGTTTTGATGTTATGAAAACTGCAGAGGGGTTTGGGCAAAATGTGACTCATCGGCACGTTCAGTAATTGGCATATTTTCGGTATAAAAAGTCGTAATTTCAAACTGCGAATACGTGCAGAGAGCCAGAATTTGGCTCCAGAATATGGTTCAAGCGTCGAATTTGGGATGTTTGTGATATTTTTAAAACTGCAGGGAGGGTTTAGGCAAAATGTGACCCATCGCTGATCCAAGTAATTGGCATATATTCGGTATAAAAATTCATAATTTCAAACTGCGAATACGTGTAGAGAGGGAGAATTTTGCTAAAAAATATTGCTCAAGCGTCAAATTTGGAATGTTTTTAATATTTTGAAAATTGCAGGGAAGGTTTGGGCAAAATATGACTCATCGGCGCGTTCAGTAATTGGCATATTTTGGTATAAAACGTCGTAATTTCAAACTGCGAATACGTGCAGAGAGCCAGAATTTGGCTCCAAATTATGGTTCAAGTGTCGAATTTGGGATGTTTTAGATATTTTGAAAACTGCAGGGAGGACTTGGGCAAAATGTGACTCATCTGCGCGTTCAGTAATTGGCATATTTCCGTTAAAAAAATTCGTAATTTCAAACTGCGAATACGTGCAGAGAGCCAGAATTTGGCTTGAAATTATGGTACAATAGTCGAATTTTGGATGTTTGGGATATGTTCTAAACTGCAGGGATGGTTTGGGCAAACTGTGACATATCGCTGCTCTCAGAAATTGAATATTTTCGGAATAAAATTCGTAATTTCAAACTGCGAATACGTGCAGAGAGCCAGAATTTGGCATCAAAATATGGCTCAAGCGTCGAATTTTGGACGTTTGGGATATTTTGAAAACTGCAGGGAAGGTTTGGGCAAAACGTGATCCATCGCTGCTTTCAGTAATTGACATTTTTTCTGTATAAAAAGTCGTAATTTCAAACTGCGAATACGTGCAGAAAGCCAGAATTTGGCTACAAAATATGGCTCAAGGGTCGAGTTTGGGATGTTTGTGATATTTTTTAAAACTGCAGGGAGGGTTTGGGCAAAATGTGACCCATCGCTGATCCCAGTAATTGGTATATTTTCGGTATAAAATTCGTAATTTCAAACTGCGAAAACGGGCCGAGAGGCCGAATTTGGCTCCAAAATATGGCTCAAGATTCGAATTTGGGACTTTTGGGATATTTTGAAAACTTCAGAGACGGCTTGGGCAAAATGTGATCCATCACTGCTTTCAGTAACTGGCATATTTTCGGTATAAAAAGTCGTATTCGAATTTGGGATGTTTGGGATAATTTCAAAACTGCAACGTGGGTTTGGGCAAACTGTGACCCATCGCCGCTCTCAGTAATTGGCATATTTTCGGTATAAAATTCGTAATTTCAAACTGCGAATACATGCAGAGAGCCAGAATTTGGCGCCAAAATATGACTCAAGCGTCGAATTTGGGACGTTTGGGAAATTTGGAAAACTGCAGGGAGGGCTTGGGCAAAATGTGATCCATCGCTGGTTTCAGTAACTATCATAATTTCAGCATAAAAAATCGTAATTTCAAACTGCGAATACGTGCAGAGAGCAAGAATTTGGCTTCAAAATATGGTTTAAGTGTCGAATTTGGGATGTTTTGTATATTTTGAAAACTGCAGGGAGGACTTGGGCAAAATGTGACTCATCGGCAAGCTCAGTAATTGGCATATTTTCGGTATAAAAATTCATAATTTCAAAAAGCGAATATGTGCAGAGAGCCAGAACTTGGCTCCAAAATATGGCTCAAGCGTCGAATTTGGGATATTTACGATTTTTGCAAAACTGCAGGGTGGGTTTGGGCAAACAGTGACTCATCGCTGCTCTAAGTAATGGGCATATTTTCGGTATAAAATTCGTAATTTCAAACTGCGAATACACGCAGAGAGCCAGAATTTGGCTCCTTAATATTGCCCAAGCGTCGAATTTGGGATGTTTGGGATATTTCGAAAACTGCAGAGGGGTTTGGGCAAAATGTGACCCATCGCCGCTTTCAGTAATTGGTATTTTTTCTGTATTAAAAGTCGTAATTTCATACTGCGAATACGTGCAGAGAGCTAGAATTTGGCTCCAAAATATGGTTCAAGAGTCGAATTTGGGATGTTTGTGATATTTTTAAAACTGCAGGGAGGGTTTGGTCAAAATGTGACACATCGCTGATCCCAGTAATTGGCATATGATCGGTATAAAAAGTCGTAATTTCAAACTGCGAATACGTGCAGAGAGCCAGAATTTGGCTCCAAAATATTGCTCAGTAGTCGAATTTGGGATGTTTAGGATATTTTGAAAACTGCAGGGAGGGTTTGGGCTAAATGTGACTCATCGGCGCGTTCAGTAATTGGCATATTTTGGTATAAAAAGTCGTAATTTCAAACTGCGAATACGTGCATAGAGCCAGAATTTGGCTTCAAAATATTGCTCAAGGGTCGAATTTGGGATGTTTGGGATATTTTGAAAACTGCAGGGGGGGTTTGGGCAAAATGTGACTCATCGCCGCTTTCAGTATTTGGCATATTGTCGGTATAAAAAGTCGTAATTTCAAACTGCGAATACGTGCAAAGAGCCAGAATTTGGCTACAAAATATGGTTCAAGCGACGAATTTGGGATGTTTGTGATATTTTTTAAAACTGCAGGGAGGGTTTGGGCAAAATGTGACCCATCGCTGATCCCAGTAATTGGCATATATTCGGTATAAAAAGTCGTAATTTCAAACTGCGAATTCGTGCAGAGAGCCAGAGTTTGGTTCCAAAATATGGCTCAAGAGTCGAATTTTGGATGTTTGAGATATTTACAAAACTGCAGGGTGAATTTGGGCAAACTGTGACCCATCGCCGCTCTCAGTAATTGGCATATTTTCGGTATAAAATTCGTAATTTCAAACTGCGAAAACGGCCCGAGAGGCCGAATTTGGCTCCAAAATATGGCTCAAGAGTCGAATTTGGGACTTTTAAGATATTTTGAAAACTTCAGAGACGGCTTGGGCAAAATGTGACCTTCGCTGCTTTCAGTAACTGGCATATTTTCGGTATAAAAAGTCGTAATTTCATACTGCGAATACGTGCAGTGAGCCAGAAATTGGCTCCAAAAAATTCCTCAAGGGGCGTATTTGGGATGTTTGGGATAATTTCAAAACTGCAAGGTGGGTTTGGGCAAACTGTGACCCATCGCCGCTCTCAGTAATTGGCATATTTTCGGTATAAAATTCGTAATTTCAAACTGCGAATACATGCAGAGAGCCAGAATTTGGCGCCAAAATATGACTCAAGAGTCGAATTTGGGACGTTTGGGAAATTTGGAATACTGCAGGGAGGGCTTGGGCAAAATGTGATCCATCGCTGCTTTCAGTAACTGGCATAATTTCAGCATAAATATCGTAATTTCAAACTGCGAATACGTGCAGAGAGCCAAAATTTGGCGCCAAAATATGGCTCAAGCGTCGAATTTGGGATGTTTGGGATAATTTCAATACTGCAAGGTGGGTTTGGGCAAACTGTGACCCATCGCCGCTCTCAGTAATTGGCATATTTTCGGTATAAAATTCGTAATTTCAAACTGCGAATACATGCAGAGAGCCAGAATTTGGCGCCAAAATATGACTCAAGAGTCGAATTTGGGACGTTTGGGAAATTTGGAATACTGCAGGGAGGGCTTGGGCAAAATGTGATCCATCGCTGCTTTCAGTAACTGGCATAATTTCAGCATAAAAAATCGTAATTTCAAACTGCGAATACGTGCAGAGAGCCAGAATTTGGCTCCTTAATATTGCCCAAGCGTCGAATTTGGGATGTTTGGAATATTTCGAAAACTGCAGAGGGGTTTGGGCAAAACGTGACCCATCGCCGCTTTCAGTAATTGGTATTTTTTCTGTATAAAAAGTCGAAATTTCATACTGCGAATACGTGCAGAGAGCCAGAATTTGGCTCCAAAATATGGTTCAAGAGTCGAATTTGGGATGTTTGTGATATTTTTAAAACTGCAGGGAGAGTTTGGGCAAAATGTGACACATCGCTGATTCCAGTAATTGGCATATATTCGGTAAAAAAGTCGTAATTTCAAACTGCGAATACGTGCAGAGAGCGAGAATTTGGCTCCAAAATATTGCTCAAGGGTCAAATTTGGGATGTTTGGGATATTTTGAAAACTGCAGAGAGGGTTTGGGCAAAATGTGACTCATCGGCGCATTCAGTAATTGACATATTTTGGAAGAAAAAGTCGTAATTTCAAACTGCGAATACGTGCAGAGAGCCAGAATTTGGCTCCAAAATATGGCTCAAGCGTCGAATTTGGGATGTTTGTGATATTTTTTAAAACTGCAGGGAGGGTTTGGGCAAAATGTGACCCATCGCTGATCCCAGTAATTGGCATATATTCGGTATAAAACGTCGCAATTTCAAACTGCGAATACGTGTAGAGAGCCAGAGTTTGGTTCCAAAATATGGCTCAGAAGTCGAATTTGGGTTGTTTGAGATATTTTCAAAATTGCAGGGTGAATTTGGGCAAACTGTGACCCATCGCCGCTCTCAGTAACTGGCATATTTTCGGTATAAAATTCGTAATTTCAAACTGCGAATACGTGCAAAGAGCCAGAGTTTGGCTACAAAATATGGTTCAAGCGTCGAATTTGGGATGTTTGTGATATTTTTAAAACTGCAGAGAGGGCTTGGGCAAAATGTGATACATCGCCGCTTTCAGTAACTGGCAAATTTTCGGTATAAAAAGTCGGAATTTCATACTGCGAATACGTGCAGAGAGCCAGAAATTGGCTCCAAAAAATTCCTCAAGGGTTGTATTTGGGATGTTTGGGATATTTCGAAAACTGCAGAGGGGTTTGGGCAAAATGTGACCCATCGCTGATCCCAGTAATTGGCATATATTCGGTATAAAAAGTCGTAATTTCAAACTGCGAATACGTGCAGAGAGCCCGAATTTGGCTCCAAAATATTGCTCAATAGTCGAATTTGGGATGTTTGGAATATTTTGAAAACTGCAGGGAGGGTTTGGGCAAAATGTGACTCATCGGCGCGTTCAGTAATTGGCATTTTTTCTGTATTAAAAGTCGTAATATCAAATTGCGAATACGTGCAAAGAGCCAGAATTTGGCTACAAAATATGGTTCAAGCGTCGAATTTGGGATGTTTGTGGTATTTTTAAAACTACAGGGAGGGTTTGGGCAAAATGTGACCCATCGCTGATCCCAGTAATTGGCATATATTCGGTATAAAACGTCGCAATTTCAAACTGCGAATACGTGCAGAGAGCCAGAGTTTGGTTCCAAAATATGGCTCAGAAGTCGATTTTGGGATGTTTGAGATATTTTCAAAATTGCAGGGTGAATTTGGGCAAACTGTGACCCATCGCCGCTCTCAGTAACTGGCATATTTTCGGTATAAAATTCGTAATTTCAAACTGCGAATACGTGCAAAGAGCCAGAGTTTTGCTACAAAATATGGTTCAAGCGTCGAATTTGGGATGTTTGTGATATTTTGAAAACTGCAGAGAGGGCTTGGGCAAAATGTGATACATCGCCGCTTTCAGTAACTGGTATATTTTCGGTATAAAAAGTCGGAATTTCATACTGCGAATACGTGCAGAGAGCCAGAAATTGGTTCCAAAAAATTCCTCAAGGGTTGTATTTGGGATGTTTGGGATATTTCGAAAACTGCAGAGGGGTTTGGGCAAAATGTGACCCATCGCTGATCCCAGTAATTGGCATATATTCGGTATAAAAATTCGTAATTTCAAACTGCGAATACGTGCAGAGAGCCAGAATTTGGCTCCAAATTATGGTTCAATAGTCGAATTTGGGATGTTTGGGATATTTTCAAAACTGCAGGGAGGGTTTGGGCAAACTGTGACATATCGCTGCTCTCAGTAATTGAATATTTTCGGTATAAAATTGGTAATTTCAAACTGCGAATACGTGCAGAGAGCCAGAATTTGGCTCCAAAATATGGCTCAAGCGTCGAATTTTGGACGTTTGCAATATTTTGAAAACTGCAGGGAGGGTTTGGGCAAAACGTGATCCATCGCCGCTTTCAGTAATTGGCATTTTGTCTGTATAAAAATTCGTAATTTCAAACTGCGAATACGTGCAGAGAGCCAGAATTTGGCTCCAAATTATTGTTCAAGCGTCGAATTTGGGATGTTTGTAATATTTTTAAAAGTGCAGAGAGGGTTTGGGCAAAATGTAACCCATCGCTGATCCCATTAATTGGCATATATTCGTTATAAAATTTCGTAATTTCAAACTGCGAATACGTTCAAAGAGCGAGAATTTTGCTCCAAAATATTGCTCAAGCGTCAAATTTGGAATGTTTGGGATATTTTGAAAACTGCAGGGAGGGTTAGGGTAAAATGTGACTCATGGGCGCGTTCAGTAATTGGCATATTTTCGGTATAAAATTCGTAATTTCAAACTGCGAAAACGTGCCGAGGGCCAAAATTTGCCTCCAAAATATGGCTCAAGCGTCGAATTTGGGACGTTTGGGATATTTTGAAAACTGCAGGGAGGGCTTGGGCAAAATGTGATCCATCGATGCTTTCAGTGACTGGCATATTTTCGGTATAAAAAGTCGTAATTTCATACTGCGAATACGTGCAGAGAGCCAGAATTTGGCTTCAAAATATGGTTTAAGCGTCGAATTTGGGATGTTCGGGATATTTTGAAATCTGCAGGGAGGGTTTGGGAAAAATGTGATCCATCGCTGCTTTCTGTAATTGGCATTTTTTCTGTATAAAAAGTCGTAATTTCAAACTGCGAATACGTGCAGAGCCAGAATTTGGCTCCAAAATATGGTTCAAGAGTCGAATTTGAGATGTTTGTGATATTTTTAAAACTGCAGGGAGAGTTTGGGCAAAATGTGACACATCGCTGATTCCAGTAATTGGCATATATTCGGTAAAAAAGTCGTAATTTCAAACTGCGAATACGTGCAGAGAGCGAGAATTTGGCTCCAAAATATTGCTCAAGGGTCAAATTTGGGATGTTTGGGATATTTTGAAAACTGCAGAGAGGGTTTGGGCAAAATGTGACTCATCGGCGCATTCAGTAATTGACATATTTTGGAAGAAAAAGTCGTAATTTCAAACTGCGAATACGTTCAGAGAGCCAGAATTTGGCTCCAAAATATGGCTCAAGCGTCGAATTTGGGATGTTTGTGATATTTTTTAAAACTGCAGGGAGGGTTTGGGCAAAATGTGACCCATCGCTGATCCCAGTAATTGGCATATATTCGGTATAAAACGTCGCAATTTCAAACTGCGAATACGTGTAGAGAGCCAGAGTTTGGTTCCAAAATATGGCTCAGAAGTCGAATTTGGGATGTTTGAGATATTTTCAAAATTGCAGGGTGAATTTGGGCAAACTGTGACCCATCGCCGCTCTCAGTAACTGGCATATTTTCGGTATAAAATTCGTAATTTCAAACTGCGAATACGTGCAAAGAGCCAGAGTTTGGCTACAAAATATGGTTCAAGCGTCGAATTTGGGATGTTTGTGATATTTTTAAAACTGCAGAGAGGGCTTGGGCAAAATGTGATACATCGCCGCTTTCAGTAACTGGCAAATTTTCGGTATAAAAAGTCGGAATTTCATACTGCGAATACGTGCAGAGAGCCAGAAATTGGCTCCAAAAAATTCCTCAAGGGTTGTATTTGGGATGTTTGGGATATTTCGAAAACTGCAGAGGGGTTTGGGCAAAATGTGACCCATCGCTGATCCCAGTAATTGGCATATATTCGGTATAAAAAGTCGTAATTTCAAACTGCGAATACGTGCAGAGAGCCCGAATTTGGCTCCAAAATATTGCTCAATAGTCGAATTTGGGATGTTTGGAATATTTTGAAAACTGCAGGGAGGGTTTGGGCAAAATGTGACTCATCGGCGCGTTCAGTAATTGGCATTTTTTCTGTATTAAAAGTCGTAATATCAAATTGCGAATACGTGCAAAGAGCCAGAATTTGGCTACAAAATATGGTTCAAGCGTCGAATTTGGGATGTTTGTGGTATTTTTAAAACTACAGGGAGGGTTTGGGCAAAATGTGACCCATCGCTGATCCCAGTAATTGGCATATATTCGGTATAAAACGTCGCAAATTTCAAACTGCGAATACGTGCAGAGAGCCAGAGTTTGGTTCCAAAATATGGCTCAGAAGTCGATTTTGGGATGTTTGAGATATTTTCAAAACTGCAGGGAGGGTTTGGGCAAACTGTGACATATCGCTGCTCTCAGTAATTGAATATTTTCGGTATAAAATTGGTAATTTCAAACTGCGAATACGTGCAGAGAGCCAGAATTTGGCTCCAAAATATGGCTCAAGCGTCGAATTTGGGATGTTTGTGATATTTTGAAAACTGCAGAGAGGGCTTGGACAAAATGTGATACATCGCCGCTTTCAGTAATTGGCATTTTGTCTGTATAAAAATTCGTAATTTCAAACTGCGAATACGTGCAGAGAGCCAGAATTTGGCTCCAAATTATTGTTCAAGCGTCGAATTTGGGATGTTTGTAATATTTTTAAAAGTGCAGAGAGGGTTTGGGCAAAATGTAACCCATCGCTGATCCCATTAATTGGCATATATTCGGTATAAAAATTCGTAATTTCAAACTGCGAATACGTGCAGAGAGCCAGAATTTGGCTCCAAATTATGGTTCAATAGTCGAATTTGGGATGTTTGGGATATTTTTAAAACTGCAGGGAGGGTTTGGGCAAACTGTGACATATCGCTGCTCTCAGTAATTGAATATTTTCGGTATAAAATTGGTAATTTCAAACTGCGAATACGTGCAGAGAGCCAGAATTTGGCTCCAAAATATGGCTCAAGCGTCGAATTTTGGACGTTTGCAATATTTTGAAAACTGCAGGGAGGGTTTGGGCAAAACGTGATCCATCGCCGCTTCCAGTAATTGGCATTTTTTCTGTATAAAAATTCGTAATTTCAAACAGCGAATACGGGCAGAGAGCCAGAATTTGGCTCCAAATTATTGTTCAAGCGTCGAATTTGGGATGTTTGTAATATTTTTAAAACTGCAGAGAGGGTTTGGGCAAAATGTAACCCATCGCTGATCCCATTAATTGGCATATATTCGTTATAAAATTTCGTAATTTCAAACTGCGAATACGTTCAAAGAGCGAGAATTTTGCTCCAAAATATTGCTCAAGCGTCAAATTTGGAATGTTTGGGATATTTTGAAAACTGCAGGGAGGGTTAGGGTAAAATGTGACTCATGGGCGCGTTCAGTAATTGGCATATTTTCGGTATAAAATTCGTAATTTCAAACTGCGAAAACGTGCCGAGGGCCAAAATTTGCCTCCAAAATATGGCTCAAGCGTCGAATTTGGGACGTTTGGGATATTTTGAAAACTGCAGGGAGGGCTTGGGCAAAATGTGATCCATCGATGCTTTCAGTGACTGGCATATTTTCGGTATAAAAAGTCGTTATTTCATACTGCGAATACGTGCAGAGAGCCAGAATTTGGCTTCAAAATATGGTTTAAGCGTCGAATTTGGGATGTTCGGGATATTTTGAAATCTGCAGGGAGGGTTTGGGAAAAATGTGATCCATCGCTGCTTTCTGTAATTGGCATTTTTTCTGTATAAAAAGTCGTAATTTCAAACTGCGAATACGTGCAGAGCCAGAATTTGGCTCCAAAATATGGTTCAAGAGTCGAATTTGAGATGTTTGTGATATTTTTAAAACTGCAGGGAGAGTTTGGGCAAAATGTGACACATCGCTGATTCCAGTAATTGGCATATATTCGGTAAAAAAGTCGTAATTTCAAACTGCGAATACGTGCAGAGAGCGAGAATTTGGCTCCAAAATATTGCTCAAGGGTCAAATTTGGGATGTTTGGGATATTTTGAAAACTGCAGAGAGGGTTTGGGCAAAATGTGACTCATCGGCGCATTCAGTAATTGACATATTTTGGAAGAAAATGTCGTAATTTCAAACTGCGAATACGTGCAGAGAGCCAGAATTTGGCTCCAAAATATGGCTCAAGCGTCGAATTTGGGATGTTTGTGATATTTTTTAAAACTGCAGGGAGGGTTTGGGCAAAATGTGACCCATCGCTGATCCCAGTAATTGGCATATATTCGGTATAAAACGTCGCAATTTCAAACTGCGAATACGTGTAGAGAGCCAGAGTTTGGTTCCAAAATATGGCACAGAAGTCGAATTTGGGATGTTTGAGATATTTTCAAAATTGCAGGGTGAATTTGGGCAAACTGTGACCCATCGCCGCTCTCAGTAACTGGCATATTTTCGGTATAAAATTCGTAATTTCAAACTGCGAATACGTGCAAAGAGCCAGAGTTTGGCTACAAAATATGGTTCAAGCGTCGAATTTGGGATGTTTGTGATATTTTGAAAACTGCAGAGAGGGCTTGGGCAAAATGTGATACATCGCCGCTTTCAGTAACTGGCAAAATTTCGGTATAAAAAGTCGGAATTTCATACTGCGAATACGTGCAGAGAGCCAGAAATTGGCTCCAAAAAATTCCTCAAGGGTTGTATTTGGGATGTTTGGGATATTTCGAAAACTGCAGAGGGGTTTGGGCAAAATGTGACCCATCGCTGATCCCAGTAATTGGCATATATTCGGTATAAAAATTCGTAATTTCAAACTGCGAATACGTACAGAGAGCCAGAATTTGGCTCCAAATTATGGTTCAATAGTCGAATTTGGGATGTTTGGGATATTTTCAAAACTGCAGGGAGGGTTTGGGCAAACTGTGACATATCGCTGCTCTCAGTAATTGAATATTTTCGGTATAAAATTGGTAATTTCAAACTGCGAATACGTGCAGAGAGCCAGAATTTGGCTCCAAAATATGGCTCAAGCGTCGAATTTTGGACGTTTGCAATATTTTGAAAACTGCAGGGAGGGTTTGGGCAAAACGTGATCCATCGCCGCTTCCAGTAATTGGCATTTTTTCTGTATAAAAATTCGTAATTTCAAACAGCGAATACGTGCAGAGAGCCAGAATTTGGCTCCAAATTATTGTTCAAGCGTCGAATTTGGGATGTTTGTAATATTTTTAAAACTGCAGAGAGGGTTTGGGCAAAATGTAACCCATCGCTGATCCCATTAATTGGCATATATTCGTTATAAAATTTCGTAATTTCAAACTGCGAATACGTTCAAAGAGCGAGAATTTTGCTCCAAAATATTGCTCAAGCGTCAAATTTGGAATGTTTGGGATATTTTGAAAACTGCAGGGAGGGTTAGGGTAAAATGTGACTCATGGGCGCGTTCAGTAATTGGCATATTTTCGGTATAAAATTCGTAATTTCAAACTGCGAAAACGTGCCGAGGGCCAAAATTTGCCTCCAAAATATGGCTCAAGCGTCGAATTTGGGACGTTTGGGATATTTTGAAAACTGCAGGGAGGGCTTGGGCAAAATGTGATCCATCGATGCTTTCAGTGACTGGCATATTTTCGGTATAAAAAGTCGTTATTTCATACTGCGAATACGTGCAGAGAGCCAGAATTTGGCTTCAAAATATGGTTTAAGCGTCGAATTTGGGATGTTCGGGATATTTTGAAATCTGCAGGGAGGGTTTGGGAAAAATGTGATCCATCGCTGCTTTTTGTAATTGGCATTTTTTCTGTATAAAAAGTCGTAATTTCAAACTGCGAATACGTGCAGAGCCAGAATTTGGCTCCAAAATATGGTTCAAGAGTCGAATTTGAGATGTTTGTGATATTTTTAAAACTGCAGGGAGAGTTTGGGCAAAATGTGACACATCGCTGATTCCAGTAATTGGCATATATTCGGTAAAAAAGTCGTAATTTCAAACTGCGAATACGTGCAGAGAGCGAGAATTTGGCTCCAAAATATTGCTCAAGGGTCAAATTTGGGATGTTTGGGATATTTTGAAAACTGCAGAGAGGGTTTGGGCAAAATGTGACTCATCGGCGCATTCAGTAATTGACATATTTTGGAAGAAAAAGTCGTAATTTCAAACTGCGAATACGTGCAGAGAGCCAGAATTTGGCTCCAAAATATGGCTCAAGCGTCGAATTTGGGATGTTTGTGATATTTTTTAAAACTGCAGGGAGGGTTTGGGCAAAATGTGACCCATCGCTGATCCCAGTAATTGGCATATATTCGGTATAAAAAGTCGTAATTTCAAACTGCGAATACGTGCAGAGAACCAGAGTTTGGTTCCAAAATATGGCTCAAGAGTCGAATTTGGGACTTTTGGGATATTTTGAAAACTTCAGAGAGGGCTTGGGCAAAATGTGATCCATCGCTGCTTTCAGTAACTGGCATATTTTCGGTATAAAAAGTCGTAATTTCATACTGCGAATACGTGCAGTGAGCTAGAAATTGGCTCCAAAAAATTCCTCAAGGGTCGTATTTGGGATGTTTGGGATATTTCGAAAACTGCAGAGGGGTTTGGGCAAAATGTGACCCATCGCTGATCCCAGTAATTGGCATATATTCGGTATAAAAATTCGTAATTTCAAACTGCGAATACGTGCAGAGAGCCAGAGTTTGGCTCCAAAATATGGCTCAAAAGTCGAATTTGGGATGTTTGGGATATTTTGAAAACTGCAGGGAGGATTTGGGCAAAATGTGACTCTTCGGCGCGTTCAGTAATTGGCATTTTTTCTGTATAAAAAGTCGTAATTTCATACTGCGAATACGTGCAGAGAGCCAGAATTTGGCTCCAAAATATGGTTCAAGAGTCAAATTTGGGATGTTTGTGATATTTTTAAAACTGCATGGAGGGTTTGGGCAAAATGTGACACATCGCTGATCCCAGTAATTGGCATATATTCGGTATAAAAAGTCGTAATTTCAAACTGCGAATACGTGCACAGAGCCAGAATTTGGCTCCAAAATATTGCTCAATAGTCGAATTTGGGATGTTTGGGATATTTTGAAAACTGCAGGGAGGATTTGGGCAAAATGTGACTCTTCGGCGCGTTCAGTAATTGGCATTTTTTCTGTATAAAAAGTCGTAATTTCAAACTGCGAATACGTGCAAAGAGCAAGAAATTGGCTACAAAATATGGTTCAAGCGTCGAATTTGGGATGTTTGTGATATTTTTTAAAACTGCAGGGAGGGTTTGGGCAAAATGTGACCCATCGCCGCTTTCAGTAATTGTCATTTTTTCTGTATAAAAAGTCCTAATTTCACACTGCGAATACGTGCAGTGAGCCAGAGTTTGGTTCCAAAATATGGCTCAAGAGTCGAATTTGGGATGTTTGAGATATTTTCAAAACTACAGGGTGAATTTGGGCAAACTGTGACCCATCGCCGCTCTCAGTAATTGGCATATTTTCGGTATAAAATTCGTAATTTCAAACTGCGAAAACGGGCCGAGAGGCCGAATTTCGCTCCAAAGTATGGCTCAAGAGTTGAATTTGGGACTTTTGGGATATTTTTAAAAATTCAGAGAGGGCTTGGGCAAAATGTGATCCATCGCTGCTTTCAGTAACTGGCATATTTTCGGTATAAAAAGTCGTAATTTCATACTGCGAATACGTGCAGTGAGCCAAAAATTGGCTCCAAAAAATTCCTCAAAGGTTGTATTTGGGATGTTTGGGATATTTCGAAAACTGCAGAGGGGTTTGGGCAAAATGTGACCCATCGCTGATCCCAGTAATTGGCATATATTCGGTATAAAAATTCGTAATTTCAAACTGCGAATACGTGCAGAGAGCCAGAGTTTTGCTCCAAAATATGTCTCAATAGTCGAATTTGGGATGTTTGGGATATTTTGAAAACTGCAGGGAGGATTTGGGCAGAATGTGACTCATCGGCGCGTTCAGTAATTGGCATATTTTCGGTATAAAAAGTCGTAATTTCAAACTGCGAATACGTGCCGAGGGCCAAAATTTGCCTCCAAAATATGGCTCAAGCGTCGAATTTGGGACGTTTGGGATATTTTGAAAACTGCAGGGAGGGCTTGGGCAAAATGTGATCCATCGATGCTTTCAGTGACTGGCATATTTTCGGTATAAAAAGTCGTTATTTCATACTGCGAATACGTGCAGAGAGCCAGAATTTGGCTTCAAAATATGGTTTAAGCGTCGAATTTGGGATGTTCGGGATATTTTGAAATCTGCAGGGAGGGTTTGGGAAAAATGTGATCCATCGCTGCTTTCTGTAATTGGCATTTTTTCTGTATAAAAAGTCGTAATTTCAAACTGCGAATACGTGCAGAGCCAGAATTTGGCTCCAAAATATGGTTCAAGAGTCGAATTTGAGATGTTTGTGATATTTTTAAAACTGCAGGGAGAGTTTGGGCAAAATGTGACACATCGCTGATTCCAGTAATTGGCATATATTCGGTAAAAAAGTCGTAATTTCAAACTGCGAATACGTGCAGAGAGCGAGAATTTGGCTCCAAAATATTGCTCAAGGGTCAAATTTGGGATGTTTGGGATATTTTAAAAACTGCAGAGAGGGTTTGGGCAAAATGTGACTCATCGGCGCATTCAGTAATTGACATATTTTGGAAGAAAAAGTCGTAATTTCAAACTGCTAATACGTGCAGAGAGCCAGAATTTGGCTCCAAAATATGGCTCAAGCGTCGAATTTGGGATGTTTGTGATATTTTTTAAAACTGCAGGGAGGGTTTGGGCAAAATGTGACCCATCGCTGATCCCAGTAATTGGCATATATTCGGTATAAAAAGTCGTAATTTCCAACTGCGAATACGTGCAGAGAACCAGAGTTTGGTTCCAAAATATGGCTCAAGAGTCGAATTTGGGACTTTTGGGATATTTTGAAAACTTCAGAGAGGGCTTGGGCAAAATGTGATCCATCGCTGCTTTCAGTAACTGGCATATTTTCGGTATAAAAAGTCGTAATTTCATACTGCGAATACGTGCAGTGAGCTAGAAATTGGCTCCAAAAAATTCCTCAAGGGTCGTATTTGGGATGTTTGGGATATTTCGAAAACTGCAGAGGGGTTTGGGCAAAATGTGACCCATCGCTGATCCCAGTAATTGGCATATATTCGGTATAAAAATTCGTAATTTCAAACTGCGAATACGTGCAGAGAGCCAGAGTTTGGCTCCAAAATATGGCTCAAAAGTCGAATTTGGGATGTTTGGGATATTTTGAAAACTGCAGGGAGGATTTGGGCAAAATGTGACTCTTCGGCGCGTTCAGTAATTGGCATTTTTTCTGTATAAAAAGTCGTAATTTCATACTGCGAATACGTGCAGAGAGCCAGAATTTGGCTCCAAAATATGGTTCAAGAGTCAAATTTGGGATGTTTGTGATATTTTTAAAACTGCATGGAGGGTTTGGGCAAAATGTGACACATCGCTGATCCCAGTAATTGGCATATATTCGGTATAAAAAGTCGTAATTTCAAACTGCGAATACGTGCACAGAGCCAGAATTTGGCTCCAAAATATTGCTCAATAGTCGAATTTGGGATGTTTGGGATATTTTGAAAACTGCAGGGAGGATTTGGGCAAAATGTGACTCTTCGGCGCGTTCAGTAATTGGCATTTTTTCTGTATAAAAAGTCGTAATTTCAAACTGCGAATACGTGCAAAGAGCAAGAAATTGGCTACAAAATATGGTTCAAGCGTCGAATTTGGGATGTTTGTGATATTTTTTAAAACTGCAGGGAGGGTTTGGGCAAAATGTGACCCATCGCCGCTTTCAGTAATTGGCATTTTTTCTGTATAAAAAGTCCTAATTTCACACTGCGAATACGTGCTGAGAGCCAGAGTTTGGTTCCAAAATATGGCTCAAGAGTCGAATTTGGGATGTTTGAGATATTTTCAAAACTACAGGGTGAATTTGGGCAAACTGTGACCCATCGCCGCTCTCAGTAATTGGCATATTTTCGGTATAAAATTCGTAATTTCAAACTGCGAAAACGGGCCGAGAGGCCGAATTTCGCTCCAAAATATGGCTCAAGAGTTGAATTTGGGACTTTTGGGATATTTTTAAAAATTCAGAGAGGGCTTGGGCAAAATGTGATCCATCGCTGCTTTCAGTAACTGGCATATTTTCGGTATAAAAAGTCGTAATTTCATACTGCGAATACGTGCAGTGAGCCAAAAATTGGCTCCAAAAAATTCCTCAAAGGTTGTATTTGGGATGTTTGGGATATTTCGAAAACTGCAGAGGGGTTTGGGCAAAATGTGACCCATCGCTGATCCCAGTAATTGGCATATATTCGGTATAAAAATTCGTAATTTCAAACTGCGAATACGTGCAGAGAGCCAGAGTTTTGCTCCAAAATATGTCTCAATAGTCGAATTTGGGATGTTTGGGATATTTTGAAAACTGCAGGGAGGATTTGGGCAGAATGTGACTCATCGGCGCGTTCAGTAATTGGCATATTTTCGGTATAAAAAGTCGTAATTTCAAACTGCGAATACGTGCAGAGAGCCAGAATTTGGCGCCAAAATATGGCTCAAGCGTCGAATTTGGGATGTTTGGGATAATTTCAAAACTGCAAGGTGGGTTTGGGCAAACTGTGACCCATCGCCGCTCTCAGTAATTGACATATTTTCGGTATAAAATTCGTAATTTCAAACTGCGAATACATGCAGAGAGCCAGAATTTGGTTCCTAATATGACCCAAGCGTCGAACTTGGGTTGTTTGGGATATTTTAAAAACTGCAGGGAGGGTTTGGGCAAAATGTGATCCATCGCCGCTTTCAGTAATTGGAATTTTTTCTGTATAAAAAGTCGTAATTTTAAACTGCGAATACGTGCAAAGAGCCAGAATTTGGCTCCAAAATATGGTTCAAGAGTCGAAATTGGGATGATTGTGATATTTTTAAAACTGCAGGGAGGGTTTGGGCAAAATGTGACCCATCGCTGATCCCAGTAATTGGCATATATTCGGTAAAAAAGTCATAATTTCAAACTGCGAATACGTGCTGACAGCTAGAATTTTGTTCCAAAATATTGCTCAAGCGTCAAATTTGGGATGTTTTGGATATTTTGAAAACTGCAGGGAGGGTTTGGGCAAAATGTGACTCATCGGCGCGTTCAGTAATTGGCATATTTTGGTATAAAAATTCGTAATTTCAAACTGCGAATACGTGCAGAGAGCCAGAATTTGGCTTCAAAATATGTTTCAAGTGTCGAATTTGGGATGTTTGGTATATTTTGAAAACTGCAGGGAGGATTTGGGCAGAATGTGACTCATCGGCGCGCTCAGTAATAGGCATATTTTCGGTATAAAATATCGTAATTTCAAAAAGCGAATACGTGATACTACATGAAATAGTATCGAAATATTGGTAAAAATGAATATATTTACGTAATATCAAACTGCATGATTAACGTTAAAAAGTCACTATTTTACCATATATGAGGATTTTAACTTCAAATCATAGAGCGAGGTTTCGTATTATTTTGATCCAAAAAAAGACATTTGACAATGTTGTTTCCAATACAAACGATAAAAATCAATGTGTTTTCAATAGAATTAACTAAAATGTTCCTGATTTTCCGTTAGTATTACCGATGGAAGATGTACACGAAAACATCTCTATTCCGGCTGAAACGTCGATATATGCAATAAAAACAGAACTTCTCCCCTTTTCAATATCCTACTCAGTATTTTAACGAGAAACAAATGGTTGACTAAAAATAAAGTATTTAAGATTAATTTCTAATCAATTATGTGTTTGCATCATTTTTATCGTATATATAATGAATTAATACCCATAAACTGAAAATTCACAAAAACGTGGAAAAACGGCAAAATATTGCCTAATTCTATGATATTTTGTTTAAATCACATAAAGGAAAAGGAGATGATAAACGTCAAAATATTGCGAAATTCGATGTTTTTTCGTACGAAACAAAATGCAAGAAAACATGCTTAAAATGCAATAATATGCGAAATTCTGAGATTTGAAGGCCAAATCACATATCGTGATACTACATGAAATAGTATCGAATTATTGGTAAAAATGAATATATTTATGTAATATCAAACTACATGATTAACGTGAAAAAGTCACTATTTTACCATATTTGAGGATTTTAACTTCAAATCATAGAGCGAGGTTTCGTATTATTTAGATCCAAGAAAAGACATGACAATGTTGTTTCCAATACAAATGATAAAAAACAATGTGCTTTCATTAGAACTAACTAAAATGTTCTTGATTTTCCGTTAGTATTACCGATGGAAGATGTACACGAAAACATCTCTATTCCGGCTGAAACGTCGATATATGCAATAAAAACAGAACTTCTCCCCTTTTCAATATCCTACTCAGTATTTTAACGAGAAACAAATGGTTGATTGAAAATAAAGTATTTAAGATTAATTTCTAATCAATTATGTGTTTGCATCATTTTTATCGTATATATAATGAATTAATACCCATAAACTGAAAATTCACAAAAACGTGGAAAAACGGCAAAATATTGCCTAATTCTATGATATTTTGTTTAAATCACATAAAGGAAAAGGAGATGATAAACGTCAAAATATTGCGAAATTCGATGTTTTTTCGTACGAAACAAAATGCAAGAAAACATGCTTAAAATGCAATAATATGCGAAATTCTGAGATTTGAAGGCCAAATCACATATCGTGATACTACATGAAATAGTATCGAATTATTGGTAAAAATGAATATATTTATGTAATATCAAACTACATGATTAACGTGAAAAAGTCACTATTTTACCATATTTGAGGATTTTAACTTCAAATCATAGAGCGAGGTTTCGTATTATTTAGATCCAAGAAAAGACATATGACAATGTTGTTTCCAATACAAATGATAAAAAACAATGTGTTTTCATTAGAACTAACTAAAATGTTCTTGATTTTCCGTTTATATTACCGATGGAAGATGTACACGTAAAATCGCTCTAATCCTGCTGAAACGTCGATATATGCAATAAAAACCGAACTTCTCCTCTTTTCAATATCCTACTCAGTATTTTACGAGAAACAAATGGTTGATTGAAAATGAAGTATTTGAGGTTAATTTCTAATCAATTATGTGTTTGCATCATTTTTATCGTATATATAATGAATTAATAACAATAAACTGAAAATTCACAAAAACGTGGAAAAACGGGAAAATATTGCCTAATTCGATGATATTTTGTTTAAATCACATAAAGGAAAAGGGGATGATAAACGTCAAAATATTCCTAAATTTGATGATTTCTCGTACGAAACAAAATGCAAGAAAACTTGCTTAAAATGCAATATTATGCGAAATTCTGAGATCTGAAGGCCAAATCACATATCGTGATACTACATGAAATAGTATCGAAATATTGGTAAAAATGAATATATTTACGTAATATGAAACTACATGATTTACGTGAAAATGTCACTATTTTACCATATTTGAGGATTTTAACTTCAAATCATAGAGCGAGGTTTCGTAATATTTAGATCCAAGAAAAGATATATGACAATGTTCTTTCCAATACAAATGATAAAAAAACAATGTGTTTTCATTAGAATTAACTAAAATGTTCTTGATTTTCCGTTTATATTACCGATGGAAGATGTACACGAAAACATCTCTATTCCAGCTGAAACGTCGATATATGTAATAAAAATAGAACTTCTCCCCTTTTAAATATCTTACTCAGTATTTTAACGAGAAACAAATAGTTGATTGAAAATGAAGTATTTAAGGTTATTATCTAATCAATTTTGTGTTTGCATCATTTTTATCGTATATATAATGAATAAATACCCATAAACTGAAAATTCAAAAAAACGTGGAAAAACGGCAAAATATTGCCCAATTCGATGATATTTTGTTTAAATCACATAAAGGAAAAGGGGATGATAAACGTCAAAATATTGCTAAATTCGATGATTTTTCGTACGAAACAAAATGCAAGAAAACTTGCTTAAAATGCAATATTATGCGAAATTCTGAGATTTGAAGGCCAAATCACATATCGTGATACTACATGAAATAGTATCGAAATATTGGTAAAAATGAATATATTTACGTAATATCAAATTACATGAAAAACGTGAAAAAAGTCACTATTTATTTGAGGATTTTAACCTCATATCATAGAGCGAGATTTCGTATTATTTAGATCCAAGAAAAGACATATGGCAATGTTGTTTCCAATACAAAAGAAAAAAATCAATGTGTTTTCATTAGAATTAACTAAAATGTTCCTGATTTTCCGTTTATATTACCGATGGAAGAAGTACACGAAAACCGCTCTATTCCGGCTGAAACGTTGATATATGCAATAAAAACAGAACTTCTTCCCTTCTCAATATCTTACTCAGTATTTTAACGAGAAACAAATAGTTGATTCAAAATGAAGTATTTAAGGTTATTATCTAATCAATTATGTGTTTGCATCATTTTTATCGTATATATAATGAATTAATACCAATAAACTGAAAATTCACAAAAAAGTGGAAAAACGGAAATATTTTGCCTAATTCAATGATATTTTGTTTAAATCATAATGGGAAAAGGGATGATAAACGTCAAAATATTGCTAAATTAGATGTTTTTTCGTACGAAACAAAATGCAAGAAAACTTGCTTAAAATGCAATATTATGCGAAATTCTGAGATTTGATGGCCAAATCACATATCGTGATACAACATGAAATAGTATCGAAATATTGGTAAAAATGAATATATTTACGTAATATCAAACTACATAATTAACGTGAAAAAGTCACTGTTTTACCATATTTGAGGATTTTAACTTCAAATCATAGAGCGAGGTTTCGTATTATTTAGATCCAAGAAAAGACATATGACAATGCTGTTTCCAATACAAATGATAAAAAACAATGTGTTTTCATTAGAATTAACTAAAATGTTCTTGATTTTCCGTTTATATTACCGATGGAAGACGTACACGAAAACATCTCTATTCCGGCTGAAACGTCGATATATTCAATAAAAACAGAACTTCTCCGCTTTTAAATATCCTACTCAGTATTTTAACGAGAAACAAATTGTTGATTGAAAATGAAGTATTTAAGATTAATTTGTAATCAATTATGTGTTTGCATCATTTTTATTGTTTATATAATGAATTAATAACAATAAACTAAAAATTCTCAAAAACGTGGAAAAACGGGAAAATGTTGCCAAATTCGATGATATTTTGTTTAAATCACATAAAGGAAAAGGGGATGATAAACGTCAAAATATTCCTAAATTTGATGATTTTTCGTACGAAACAAAATGCAAGAAAACTTGCTTAAAATGCAATATTATGCGAAATTCTGAGATCTGAAGGCCAAATCACATATCGTGATACTACATGAAATAGTATCGAATTATTGGTAAAAATGAATATATTTACGTAATATGAAACTACATGATTTACGTGAAAAAGTCACTATTTTACCATATACGAGGATTTTAACTTCAAATCATAGAGCGAGGTTTCGTATTATTTAGATCCAAGAAAAGACATATGACAATGTTGTTTCCAATACAAGTGATAAAAAACAATGTGTTTTCATTAGAACTAACTAAAATGTTCTTGATTTTCCGTTTATATTACCGATGGAAGACGTACACGAAAACATCTCTATTCCGGCTGAAACGTCGATATATGCAATAAAAACAGAACTTCTCCGCTTTTAAATATCCTACTCAGTATTTTAACGAGAAACAAATTGTTGATTGAAAATGAAGTATTTAAGATTAATTTGTAATCAATTATGTGTTTGCATCATTTTTATTGTTTATATAATGAATTAATAACAATAAACTGAAAATTCTCAAAAACGTGGAAAAACGGGAAAATGTTGCCAAATTCGATGATATTTTGTTTAAATCACATAAAGGAAAAGGGGAAGATTAACGTCAAAATATTGCTAAATTCGATGATTTTTCGTACGAAACATAATGCAAGAAAACTTGCTTAAAATGCAATATTATTCGAAATTCTGAGATTTGAAGGCCAAATCACATATCGTGATACTACATGAAATAGTATCGAAATGTTGGTAAAAATGAATAAATTAATGTAATGTCAAACTACATGATTAACGTAAAAAAGTCACTATTTTACCGTATATGAGGATTTTAACTTCAAATCATAGAGCGAGGTTTCGTATTATTTAGATCCATGAAAAGACATTTGACAATGTTTTATCCAATACAAACGATAAAAATCAATGTGTTTTCAATAGAATTAACTAAAATGTTCCTGATTTTCCGTTTATTTTACCGATGGAAGACGTACACGAAAACATCTCTATTCCGGCTGAAACGTCGATATATGCAATAAAAACAGAACTTCTCCCCTTTTAAATATCCTACTCTGTATTTTAATGAGAAACAAATGGTTGATTGAAAATGAAGTATTTAAGATTAATTTCTAATCAATTATGTGTTTGCATCATTTTTATCGTATATATAATGAATTAATAACAATAAACTGAAAATTCACAAAAACGTGGAAAACGGGAAAATATTGCCTAATTCGATGATATTATGTTTAAATCACATAAAGGAAAAGGGCATGATAAACGTCAAAATATTCCTAAATTTGATGATTTTTCGTACGAAACAAAATGCAAGAAAACTTGCTTAAAATGCAATATTATGCAAAATTCTGAGATTTGAAGGCCAAATCACATATCGTGATACTACATGAAATAGTATCGAATTATTGGTAAAATTAATATATTTACGTAATATCAAACTACATGATTAACGTGAAAAAGTCACTATTTTACCATATTTGAGGATTTTAACTTCAAATCATAGAGCGAGGTTTCGTAATATTTAGATCCAAGAAAAGATATATGACAATGTTCTTTCAAATACAAATGATAAAAAAACAATGTGTTTTCATTAGAATTAACTAAAATGTTCTTGATTTTCCGTTTATATTACCGATGGAAGATGTACACGAAAACATCTCTATTCCAGCTGAAACGTCGATATATGTAATAAAAATAGAACTTCTCCCCTTTTAAATATCTTACTCAGTATTTTAACGAGAAACAAATAGTTGATTGAAAATGAAGTATTTAAGGTTATTATCTAATCAATTATGTGTTTGCATCATTTTTATCGTATATATAATGAATAAATACCCATAAACTGAAAATTCAAAAAAACGTGGAAAAACGGCAAAATATTGCCCAATTCGATGATATTTTGTTAAAATCACATAAAGGAAAAGGGGATGATAAACGTCAAAATATTGTTAAATTCGATGATTTTTCGTACGAAACAAAATGCAAGAAAACTTGCTTAAAATGCAATATTATGCGAAATTCTGAGATCTGAAGGCCAAATCACATATCGTGATACTACATGAAATAGTATCGAAATATTGGTAAAAATGAATATATTTACGTAATATGAAATTACATGAAAAACGTGAAAAAAGTCACTATTTATTTCAGGATTTTAACGTCATATCATAGAGCGAGATTTCGTATTATTTAGATCCAAGAAAAGACATATGGCAATGTTGTTTCCAATACAAAAGAAAAAAATCAATGTGTTTTCATTAGAATTAACTAAAATGTTCCTGATTTTCCGTTTATATTACCGATGGAAGAAGTACACGAAAACCGCTCTATTCCGGCTGAAACGTTGATATATGCAATAAAAACAGAACTTCTTCCCTTCTCAATATCTTACTCAGTATTTTAACGAGAAACAAATAGTTGATTCAAAATGAAGTATTTAAGGTTATTATCTAATCAATTATGTGTTTGCATCATTTTTATCGTATATATATTGAATTAATATCAATAAACTGAAAATTCACAAAAAAGTGGAAAAACGGAAATATTTTGCCTAATTCAATGATATTTTGTTTAAATCATAATGGGAAAAGGGATGATAAACGTCAAAATATTGCTAAATTCGATGTTTTTTCGTACGAAACAAAATGCAAGAAAACTTGCTTAAAATGCAATATTATGCGAAATTCTGAGATTTGATGGCCAAATCACATATCGTGATACAACATGAAATAGTATCGAAATATTGGTAAAAATGAATATATTTACGTAATATCAAACTACATAATTAACGTGAAAAAGTCACTGTTTTACCATATTTGAGGATTTTAACTTCAAATCATAGAGCGAGGTTTCGTATTATTTAGATCCAAGAAAAGACATATGACAATGCTGTTTCCAATACAAATGATAAAAAACAATGTGTTTTCATTGGAATTAACTAAAATGTTCTTGATTTTCCGTTTATATTACCGATGGAAGACGTACACGAAAACATCTCTATTCCGGCTGAAACGTCGATATATGCAATAAAAACAGAACTTCTCCGCTTTTAAATATCCTACTCAGTATTTTAACGAGAAACAAATTGTTGATTGAAAATGAAGTATTTAAGATTAATTTGTAATCAATTATGTGTTTGCATCATTTTTATTGTTTATATAATGAATTAATAACAATAAACTGAAAATTCTCAAAAACGTGGAAAAACGGGAAAATGTTGCCAAATTCGATGATATTTTGTTTAAATCACATAAAGGAAAAGGGGATGATAAACGTCAAAATATTCCTAAATTTGATGATTTTTCGTACGAAACAAAATGCAAGAAAACTTGCTTAAAATGCAATATTATGCGAAATTCTGAGATTTGAAGGCCAAATCACATATCGTGATACTACATGAAATAGTATCGAAATATAGGTAAAAATGAATATATTTACGTAATATCAAACTACATGATTAACGTGAAAAAGTCACTATTTTACCATATACGAGGATTTTAACTTCAAATCATAGAGCGAGGTTTCGTATTATTTAGATCCAAGAAAAGACACATGACAATGTTGTTTCCAATACAAGTGATAAAAAACAATGTGTTTTCATTAGAACTAACTAAAATGTTCTTGATTTTCCGTTTATATTACCGATGGAAGACGTACACGAAAACATCTCTATTCCGGCTGAAACGTCGATATATGCAATAAAAACAGAACTTCTCCCCTTTTAAATATCCTACTCTGTATTTTAACGAGAAACAAATGGTTGATTGAAAATGAAGTATTTAAGATTAATTTCTAATCAATTATGTGTTTGCATCATTTTTATCGTATATATAATGAATTAATAACAATAAACTGAAAATTCACAAAAACGTGGAAAACGGGAAAATATTGCCTAATTCGATGATATTATGTTTAAATCACATAAAGGAAAAGGGCATGATAAACGTCAAAATATTCCTAAATTTGATGATTTTTCGTACGAAACAAAATGCAAGAAAACTTGCTTAAAATGCAATATTATGCAAAATTCTGAGATTTGAAGGCCAAATCACATATCGTGATACTACATGAAATAGTATCGAATTATTGGTAAAATGAATATATTTACGTAATATCAAACTACATGATTAACGTGAAAAAGTCACTATTTTACCATATTTGAGGATTTTAACTTCAAATCATAGAGCGAGGTTTCGTAATATTTAGATCCAAGAAAAGATATATGACAATGTTCTTTCCAATACAAATGATAAAAAAACAATGTGTTTTCATTAGAATTAACTAAAATGTTCTTGATTTTCCGTTTATATTACCGATGGAAGATGTACACGAAAACATCTCTATTCCAGCTGAAACGTCGATATATGTAATAAAAATAGAACTTCTCCCCTTTTAAATATCTTACTCAGTATTTTAACGAGAAACAAATAGTTGATTGAAAATGAAGTATTTAAGGTTATTATCTAATCAATTATGTGTTTGCATCATTTTTATCGTATATATAATGAATAAATACCCATAAACAGAAAATTAAAAAAAACGTGGAAAAACGGCAAAATATTGCCCAATTCGATGATATTTTGTTAAAATCACATAAAGGAAAAGGGGATGATAAACGTCAAAATATTGTTAAATTCGATGATTTTTCGTACGAAACAAAATGCAAGAAAACTTGCTTAAAATGCAATATTATGCGAAATTCTGAGATCTGAAGGCCAAATCACATATCGTGATACTACATGAAATAGTATCGAAATATTGGTAAAAATGAATATATTTACGTAATATGAAATTACATGAAAAACGTGAAAAAAGTCACTATTTATTTCAGGATTTTAACGTCATATCATAGAGCGAGATTTCGTATTATTTAGATCCAAGAAAAGACATATGGCAATGTTGTTTCCAATACAAAAGAAAAAAATCAATGTGTTTTCATTAGAATTAACTAAAATGTTCCTGATTTTCCGTTTATATTACCGATGGAAGAAGTACACGAAAACCGCTCTATTCCGGCTGAAACGTTGATATATGCAATAAAAACAGAACTTCTTCCCTTCTCAATATCTTACTCAGTATTTTAACGAGAAACAAATAGTTGATTCAAAATGAAGTATTTAAGGTTATTATCTAATCAATTATGTGTTTGCATCATTTTTATCGTATATATATTGAATTAATATCAATAAACTGAAAATTCACAAAAAAGTGGAAAAACGGAAATATTTTGCCTAATTCAATGATATTTTGTTTAAATCATAATGGGAAAAGGGATGATAAACGTCAAAATATTGCTAAATTCGATGTTTTTTCGTACGAAACAAAATGCAAGAAAACTTGCTTAAAATGCAATATTATGCGAAATTCTGAGATTTGATGGCCAAATCACATATCGTGATACAACATGAAATAGTATCGAAATATTGGTAAAAATGAATATATTTACGTAATATCAAACTACATAATTAACGTGAAAAAGTCACTGTTTTACCATATTTGAGGATTTTAACTTCAAATCATAGAGCGAGGTTTCGTATTATTTAGATCCAAGAAAAGACATATGACAATGCTGTTTCCAATACAAATGATAAAAAACAATGTGTTTTCATTGGAATTAACTAAAATGTTCTTGATTTTCCGTTTATATTACCGATGGAAGACGTACACGAAAACATCTCTATTCCGGCTGAAACGTCGATATATGCAATAAAAACAGAACTTCTCCGCTTTTAAATATCCTACTCAGTATTTTAACGAGAAACAAATTGTTGATTGAAAATGAAGTATTTAAGATTAATTTGTAATCAATTATGTGTTTGCATCATTTTTATTGTTTATATAATGAATTAATAACAATAAACTGAAAATTCTCAAAAACGTGGAAAAACGGGAAAATGTTGCCAAATTCGATGATATTTTGTTTAAATCACATAAAGGAAAAGGGGATGATAAACGTCAAAATATTCCTAAATTTGATGATTTTTCGTACGAAACAAAATGCAAGAAAACTTGCTTAAAATGCAATATTATGCGAAATTCTGAGATTTGAAGGCCAAATCACATATCGTGATACTACATGAAATAGTATCGAAATATAGGTAAAAATGAATATATTTACGTAATATCAAACTACATGATTAACGTGAAAAAGTCACTATTTTACCATATACGAGGATTTTAACTTCAAATCATAGAGCGAGGTTTCGTATTATTTAGATCCAAGAAAAGACACATGACAATGTTGTTTCCAATACAAGTGATAAAAAACAATGTGTTTTCATTAGAACTAACTAAAATGTTCTTGATTTTCCGTTTATATTACCGATGGAAGACGTACACGAAAACATCTCTATTCCGGCTGAAACGTCGATATATGCAATAAAAACAGAACTTCTCCCCTTTTAAATATCCTACTCTGTATTTTAACGAGAAACAAATGGTTGATTGAAAATGAAGTATTTAAGATTAATTTCTAATCAATTATGTGTTTGCATCATTTTTATCGTATATATAATGAATTAATAACAATAAACTGAAAATTCACAAAAACGTGGAAAACGGGAAAATATTGCCTAATTCGATGATATTATGTTTAAATCACATAAAGGAAAAGGGCATGATAAACGTCAAAATATTCCTAAATTTGATGATTTTTCGTACGAAACAAAATGCAAGAAAACTTGCTTAAAATGCAATATTATGCAAAATTCTGAGATTTGAAGGCCAAATCACATATCGTGATACTACATGAAATAGTATCGAATTATTGGTAAAATGAATATATTTACGTAATATCAAACTACATGATTAACGTGAAAAAGTCACTATTTTACCATATTTGAGGATTTTAACTTCAAATCATAGAGCGAGGTTTCGTAATATTTAGATCCAAGAAAAGATATATGACAATGTTCTTTCCAATACAAATGATAAAAAAACAATGTGTTTTCATTAGAATTAACTAAAATGTTCTTGATTTTCCGTTTATATTACCGATGGAAGATGTACACGAAAACATCTCTATTCCAGCTGAAACGTCGATATATGTAATAAAAATAGAACTTCTCCCCTTTTAAATATCTTACTCAGTATTTTAACGAGAAACAAATAGTTGATTGAAAATGAAGTATTTAAGGTTATTATCTAATCAATTATGTGTTTGCATCATTTTTATCGTATATATAATGAATAAATACCCATAAACAGAAAATTAAAAAAAACGTGGAAAAACGGCAAAATATTGCCCAATTCGATGATATTTTGTTAAAATCACATAAAGGAAAAGGGGATGATAAACGTCAAAATATTGCTAAATTCGATGATTTTTCGTACGAAACAAAATGCAAGAAAACTTGCTTAAAATCCAATATTATGCGAAATTCTGAGATCTGAAGGCCAAATCACATATCGTGATACTACATGAAATAGTATCGAAATATTGGTAAAAATGAATATATTTACGTAATATGAAATTACATGAAAAACGTGAAAAAAGTCACTATTTATTTGAGGATTTTAACCTCATATCATAGAGCGAGATTTCGTATTATTTAGATCCAAGAAAAGACATATGGCAATGTTGTCTCCAATACAAAAGAAAAAAATCAATGTGTTTTCATTAGAATTAACTAAAATGTTCCTGATTTTCCGTTTATATTACCGATGGAAGAAGTACACGAAAACCGCTCTATTCCGGCTGAAACGTTGATATATGCAATAAAAACAGAACTTCTTCCCTTCTCAATATCTTACTCAGTATTTTAACGAGAAACAAATAGTTGATTCAAAATGAAGTATTTAAGGTTATTATCTAATCAATTATGTGTTTGCATCATTTTTATCGTATATATATTGAATTAATATCAATAAACTGAAAATTCACAAAAAAGTGGAAAAACTGAAATATTTTGCCTAATTCAATGATATTTTGTTTAAATCATAATGGGAAAAGGGATGATAAACGTCAAAATATTGCTAAATTCGATGTTTTTTCGTACGAAACAAAATGCAAGAAAACTTGCTTAAAATGCAATATTATGCGAAATTCTGAGATTTGATGGCCAAATCACATATCGTGATACAACATGAAATAGTATCGAAATATTGGTAAAAATGAATATATTTACGTAATATCAAACTACATAATTAACGTGAAAAAGTCACTGTTTTACCATATTTGAGGATTTTAACTTCAAATCATAGAGCGAGGTTTCGTATTATTTAGATCCAAGAAAAGACATATGACAATGCTGTTTCCAATACAAATGATAAAAAACAATGTGTTTTCATTAGAACTAACTAAAATGTTCTTGATTTTCCGTTTATATTACCGATGGAAGACGTACACGAAAACATCTCTATTCCGGCTGAAACGTCGATATATGCAATAAAAACAGAACTTCTCCGCTTTTAAATATCCTACTCAGTATATTAACGAGAAACAAATTGTTGATTGAAAATGAAGTATTTAAGATTAATTTGTAATCAATTATGTGTTTGCATCATTTTTATTGTTTATATAATGAATTAATAACAATAAACTAAAAATTCTCAAAAACGTGGAAAAACGGGAAAATGTTGCCAAATTCGATGATATTTTGTTTAAATCACATAAAGGAAAAGGGGATGATAAACGTCAAAATATTCCTAAATTTGATGATTTTTCGTACGAAACAAAATGCAAGAAAACTTGCTTAAAATGCAATATTATGCGAAATTCTGAGATCTGAAGGCCAAATCACATATCGTGATACTACATGAAATAGTATCGAATTATTGGTAAAAATGAATATATTTACGTAATATGAAACTACATGATTTACGTGAAAAAGTCACTATTTTACCATATACGAGGATTTTAACTTCAAATCATAGAGCGAGGTTTCGTATTATTTAGATCCAAGAAAAGACATATGACAATGTTGTTTCCAATACAAGTGATAAAAAACAATGTGTTTTCATTAGAACTAACTAAAATGTTCTTGATTTTCCGTTTATATTACCGATGGAAGACGTACACGAAAACATCTCTATTCCTGCTGAAACGTCGATATATGCAATAAAAACAGAACTTCTCCGCTTTTAAATATCCTACTCAGTATTTTAACGAGAAACAAATTGTTGATTGAAAATGAAGTATTTAAGATTAATTTGTAATCAATTATGTGTTTGCATCATTTTTATTGTTTATATAATGAATTAATAACAATAAACTGAAAATTCTCAAAAACGTGGAAAAACGGGAAAATGTTGCCAAATTCGATGATATTTTGTTTAAATCACATAAAGGAAAAGGGGATGATTAACGTCAAAATATTGCTAAATTCGATGATTTTTCGTACGAAACATAATGCAAGAAAACTTGCTTAAAATGCAATATTATGCGAAATTCTGAGATTTGAAGGCCAAATCACATATCGTGATACTACATGAAATAGTATCGAAATGTTGGTAAAAATGAATATATTAATGTAATGTCAAACTACATGATTAACGTAAAAAAGTCACTATTTTACCGTATATGAGGATTTTAACTTCAAATCATAGAGCGAGGTTTCGTATTATTTAGATCCATGAAAAGACATTTGACAATGTTTTATCCAATACAAACGATAAAAATCAATGTGTTTTCAATAGAATTAACTAAAATGTTCCTGATTTTCCGTTTATTTTACCGATGGAAGACGAACACGAAAACATCTCTATTCCGGCTGAAACGTCGATATATGCAATAAAAACAGAACTTCTCCCCTTTTAAATATCCTACTCTGTATTTTAACGAGAAACAAATGGTTGATTGAAAATGAAGTATTTAAGATTAATTTCTAATCAATTATGTGTTTGCATCATTTTTATCGTATATATAATGAATTAATAACAATAAACTGAAAATTCACAAAAACGTGGAAAACGGGAAAATATTGCCTAATTCGATGATATTATGTTTAAATCACATAAAGGAAAAGGGCATGATAAACGTCAAAATATTCCTAAATTTGATGATTTTTCGTACGAAACAAAATGCAAGAAAACTTGCTTAAAATGCAATATTATGCAAAATTCTGAGATTTGAAGGCCAAATCACATATCGTGATACTACATGAAATAGTATCGAATTATTGGTAAAATTAATATATTTACGTAATATCAAACTACATGATTAACGTGAAAAAGTCACTATTTTACCATATTTGAGGATTTTAACTTCAAATCATAGAGCGAGGTTTCGTAATATTTAGATCCAAGAAAAGATATATGACAATGTTCTTTCAAATACAAATGATAAAAAAACAATGTGTTTTCATTAGAATTAACTAAAATGTTCTTGATTTTCCGTTTATATTACCGATGGAAGATGTACACGAAAACATCTCTATTCCAGCTGAAACGTCGATATATGTAATAAAAATAGAACTTCTCCCCTTTTAAATATCTTACTCAGTATTTTAACGAGAAACAAATAGTTGATTGAAAATGAAGTATTTAAGGTTATTATCTAATCAATTATGTGTTTGCATCATTTTTATCGTATATATAATGAATAAATACCCATAAACTGAAAATTCAAAAAAACGTGGAAAAACGGCAAAATATTGCCCAATTCGATGATATTTTGTTTAAATCACATAAAGGAAAAGGGGATGATAAACGTCAAAATATTGCTAAATTCGATGATTTTTCGTACGAAACAAAATGCAAGAAAACTTGCTTAAAATGCAATATTATGCGAAATTCTGAGATCTGAAGGCCAAATCACATATCGTGATACTACATGAAATAGTATCGAAATATTGGTAAAAATGAATATATTTACGTAATATGAAATTACATGAAAAACGTGAAAAAAGTCACTATTTATTTGAGGATTTTAACCTCATATCATAGAGCGAGATTTCGTATTATTTAGATCCAAGAAAAGACATATGGCAATGTTGTTTCCAATACAAAAGAAAAAAATCAATGTGTTTTCATTAGAATTAACTAAAATGTTCCTGATTTTCCGTTTATATTACCGATGGAAGGAGTACACGAAAACCGCTCTATTCCGGCTGAAACGTTGATATATGCAATAAAAACAGAACTTCTTCCCTTCTCAATATCTTACTCAGTATTTTAACGAGAAACAAATAGTTAATTCAAAATGAAGTATTTAAGGTTATTATCTAATCAATTATGTGTTTGCATCATTTTTATCGTATATATAATGAATTAATATCAATAAACTGAAAATTCACAAAAAAGTGGAAAAACGGAAATATTTTGCCTAATTCAATGATATTTTGTTTAAATCATAATGGGAAAAGGGATGATAAACGTCAAAATATTGCTAAATTCGATGTTTTTTCGTACGAAACAAAATGCAAGAAAACTTGCTTAAAATGCAATATTATGCGAAATTCTGAGATTTGATGGCCAAATCACATATCGTGATACAACATGAAATAGTATCGAAATATTGGTAAAAATGAATATATTTACGTAATATCAAACTACATAATTAACGTGAAAAAGTCACTGTTTTACCATATTTGAGGATTTTAACTTCAAATCATAGAGCGAGGTTTCGTATTATTTAGATCCAAGAAAAGACATATGACAATGCTGTTTCCAATACAAATGATAAAAAACAATTTGTTTTCCATAGAATTAACTAAAATGTTCTTGATTTTTTGTTTATATTACTGATGGAAGATGTGCACGTAAAACCGCTGTAATCCGGCTGAAACGTCGATATATGCAATAAAAACCGAACTTCTCCCCTTTTCAATATCTTACTCAATTTTTTAACGAGAAACAAATAGATGATTGAAAATGAAGTATTTAAGGTTATTATCTAATCAAAATTGTGTTTGCATCATTTTTATCGTATATATAATGAATTAATACCCATAGACTGAAAATTCACAAAAACGTGGAAAAACGGCAAAATATTGCCTAATTCTATGATATTTTGTTTAAATCACATAAAGGAAAAAGAGATGATAAACGTCAAAATATTCCTAAATTTGATGATTTATCGTACGAAACAAAATGCAAGAAAACTTGCTTAAAATGCAATATAATGCAAAATTCTGAGATTTGAAGGCCAAATCACATATCGTGATACTACATGAAATAGTATCGAAATATTGGTAAAAATGAATATATTTACGTAATATCAAGCTACAGGAAAAACGTGAAGAAAGTTACTATTTAACCATATTTGAGGATTTTAACTTCAAATCATAGGGCGAGGTTTCGTATTATTTAGATCCAAGAAAAGACATTTGACAATGTTGTTTCCAATAAAAACGATAAAAATCAATGTGTTTTCAATAAAATTAACTAAAAAGTTCCTGATTTTCAGTTTATATTACCGATGGAAGATGTACAGGAACACATCTCTATTCCAGCTGAAACGTCGATATATGCAATAAAAATAGAACTTCTCCCCTTTTCAATATCTTACTCAGTATTTTAACGAGAAACAAATTGTTGATTGAAAATGAAGTATTTAAGGTTATTATCTAATCAATTATGTTTTTGCATCATTTTTATCGTATATATAATGAATAAATACCCATAAACTGAAAATTCACAAAAACATGGAAATACGGCAAAATATTGCCTAATTCGATGATATTTTGTTTAAATCACATAAAGGAAATGGGGATGATAAACGTCAAAATATTGCTAAATTCGATGATTTTTCGTACGAAACAAAATGCAAGAAAACTTGTTTTAAATGCAATATTATGCGAAATTCTGAGATCTGAAGGCCAAATCACATATCGTGATACTACATGAAATAGTATCGAAATATTGGTAAAAATTAATATATTTACGTAATATGAAACTACATGATTTACGTGAAAAAGTCACTATTTTACCATATACGAGGATTTTAACTTCAAATCATAGAGCGAGGTTTCGTATTTTTTAGATCCAAGAAAAGACATATGACAATGTTGTTTCCAATACAAATCATAAAAAAACAATGTGTTTTCATTAGAACTAACTAAAATGTTCTTGATTTTCCGTTTATATTACCAATGGAAGATGTACACGTAAAATCGCTCTAATCCTGCTGAAACGTCGATCTATGCAATAAAAACCGAACTTCTCCCCTTTTCAATATCCTACTCAGTATTTTACGAGAAACAAATGGTTGATTGAAAATGAAGTATTTGAGGTTAATTTCTAATCAATTATGTGTTTGCATCATTTTTATCGTATATATAATGAATTAATAACAATAAACTGAAAATTCACAAAATCGTGGAAAAACGGGAAAATGTTGCCTAATTCGATGATATTTTGTTTAAATCACATAAAGGAAAAGGGGATGATAAACGTCAAAATATTGCTAAATTCGATGATTTTTCGTACGAAACATAATGCAAGAAAACTTGCTTAAAATGCAATATTATTCGAAATTCTGAGATTTGAAGGCCAAATCACATATCGTGATACTACATGAAATAGTATCGAAATATTGGTAAAAATGAATATATTTACGTAATATCAAACTACATGAAAAACGTGAAAAAAGTCACTATTTTACCATATATGAGGATTTTAACTTCAAATCATAGAGCGAGGTTTCGTATCATTTAGATCCATGAAAAGACATTTGACAATGTTTTATCCAATACAAACGATAAAAATCAATGTGTTTTCAATAGAATTAACTAAAATGTTCCTGATTTTCCGTTTATTTTACCGATGGAAGACGTACACGAAAACATCTCTATTCCGGGTAAAACGTCGATATATGCAATAAAAACAGAACTTCTCCCCTTTTCAATATCCTACTCAGTATTTTAACGAGAAACAAATGGTTGATTGAAAATGAAGTATTTAAGATTAATTTCTAATCAATTATGTGTTTGCATCATTTTTATCGTATATATAATGAATTAATAACAATAAACTGAAAATTCACAAAAACGTGGAAAACGGCAAAATATTGCTCAATTCGATGATATTATGTTTAAATCACATAAAGGAAAAGGGCATGATAAACGTCAAAATATTCCTAAATTTGATGATTTTTCGTACGAAACAAAATGCAAGAAAACTTGCTTAAAATGCAATATTATGCAAAATTCTGAGATTTGAAGGCCAAATCACATATCGTGATACTACATGAAATAGTATCGAAATATTGGTAAAAATGAATATATTTACGTATTACCAAACTACATGAAAAACGTGAAAAAATCACTATTTTACCATATTTGAGGATTTTAACTTCATATCATAGAGCGAGGTTTCGTATTATTTAGATCCAAGAAAAGACAAATGACAATGTTGTTTCCAATACAAATGATAAAAACAATGTGTTTTCATTAGAATTAACTAAAATGTTCCTGATTTTCCGTTTATATTACCGATGGAAGATGTACACGAAAACCGCTCTATTCCGGCTGAAACGTTGATATATGCAATAAAAACAGAACTTCTTCCCTTTTTAATATCTTACTCAGTATTTTAACGAGAAACAAATAGTTGATTCAAAATGAAGTATTTAAGGTTATTATCTAGTCAATTATTTGTTTGCATCATTTTTATCGTATATATAATGAATTAATACCAATAAACTGAAAATTCACAAAAACGTGGAAAAACGGAAAAATTTTGCCTAATTCGATGATATTTTGTTTAAATCACAGAGGAAAAAGGGATGATAAACGTCAAAATATTGCTAAATTCGATGTTTTTTCGTACGAAACAAAATGCAAGAAAACTTGCTTAAAATGCAATATTATGCAAAATTCTGAGATTTGAAGGCCAAATCACATATCGTGATACTACATGAAATAGTATCGAAATATTGGTACAAATGAATATATATACGTAATATCAAACTACATGATTAACGTGAAAAAGTCACTATTTTACCATATTTGAGGATTTTAACTTCAAATCATAGAGCGAGGTTTCGTATTATTTAGATCCAAGAAAAGACATATGACAATGATGTTTCCAATACAAATGATAAAAAACAATGTTGTTTCCTTAGAATTAACTAAAATGTTCTTGATTTTCCGTTTATATTACCGATGGAAGATGTACACGTAAAACCGCTCTAATCCGGCTGAAGCGTCGATATATGCAATAAAAACCGAACTTCTCCCCTTTTCAATATCTTACTCAGTATTTTAACGAGAAACAAATAGATGATTGAAAATTAAATATTTAAGGTTATTATCTAATCAATTATGTGTTTGCATCATTTTTATCGTATATATAATGAATTAATACCCATAGACTGAAAATTCACAAAAACGTGGAAAAACGGCTAAATATTGCCTAATTCGATGATATTTTGTTTAAATCACATAAAGGAAAAAGAGATGATAAACGTCAAAATATTGCTAAATTCGATGATTTTTCGTACGAAACAAAATGCAAGAAAACTCTTTTTAAATGCAATATTATGCGAAATTCTGAGATCTGAAGGCCAAATCACATATCGTGATACTACATGAAATAGTATCGAAATATTGGTAAAAATGAATATATTTACGTAATATCAAACTACATGATTAACGTAAAAAAGTCACTATTTTACCATATATGAGGATTTTAACTTCAAATCATAGAGCGAGGTTTCGTATTATTTAGATCCAAGAAAAGACATTTGACAATGTTGTTTCCTATACAAACGATAAAAATCAATGTGTTTTCAATAGAATTAACTAAAATGTTCCTGATTTTCCGTTTATATTACCGATGGAAGATGTACACGAACACATCTCTATTCCGGCTGAAACGTCGATATATGCAATAAAAACAGAACTTCTCCCCTTTTAAATATCCTACTCAGTATTTTAACGAGAAACAAATGGTTGATTGAAAATGAAGTATTTAAGATTAATTTCTAATCAATTATGTGTTTGCATCATTTTTATCGTATATATAATGAATTAATAACAATAAACTGAAAATTGACAAAAACGTGGAAAACGGCAAAATATTGCCTAATTCGATGATATTATGTTTAAGTCACATAAAGGAAAAGGGCATGATAAACGTCAAAATATTCCTAAATTCGATGATTTTTCGTACGAAACAAAATGCAAGAAAACTTGCTTAAAATGCAATATTATGCGAAATTCTGAGATTTGATGGCCAAATCACATATCGTGATTCTACATGAAATAGTATCGAAATATATATGATTTGATGTAAAAAACGTCAAATTTTGTATTTTTAGTGACTTTTTCACGTTTTTCATGTAGAGTAATTTTAGGTAAATATGTTCGATTTTACTAATATTTTGATACTACTTCATGTTGTCTCGCAAAAGGTAATTTAGCCACAAATCTCAGAATTTCGCATAATATTGCGTTTTAAGCAATATTTATTGCGTTTTCATGCACTGTGCTTTGTACATAATATCATCGAATTTAGCAATATTTTGAGGTTTTTCATCCTTGTTTCCTGTATGAGATTTAAACCAAATATCAACGATTTATGCAATATTTTGCCGTTTTCCCATGTTTTCCAGCCTTTTCGGTTTAAAGCCATTAATTCATGATATTTACGATAAATATGATGCTCACACGTAATGAATTGCAAATTACCCTTAAATACATGATTCTCAATCAACTATTTGTACCTTGACTATTTCTTGAGCTTCTACATCACTCTCTTAAGCCTCTACATCATTTTCTTGAGCCCATGCATCACTCTCTTGATCCTCTGCATCACTCTCTTGAGCCTCTGCATCATTCTCTTGAGCCTCTGCATCCCTCTCTTGAGCCTCTACATCATTCTCTTGAGCCTCTGCATCCCTCTCTTGAGCCTTTGCATCACTCTCTTAAGCGTCTGCATCCCACTCTTGAGCCTTTGCATCGTTCTCAAGTGTCTCTGCATCTTTCTCTTGTGCCTCTGCATCCCTCACTTGAGCCTCTGCATCCCTCTCTTGAGCCTCTGCATCCCTCTCTTGAGTCTCTACATCCCTCTCTTGAGCCTCTGCATCACTCTCTTAAGCCTCTGCATCACTCATGAAAAGTCATAATTTCAAACTGCGAATACATGCAAAGAACCAGAATTTGGCTACAAAATATGGTTCAAGCGTCGAATTTGGGATGTTTGTGATATTTTTTAAAACTGCAGGGTGGGTTTGCGCAAAATGTGACCCATCGCTGATCCCAGTAATTGGCATATATTCGGTATAAAAAGTCGTAATTTCAAACTGCGAATAAGTGCAGAGAGCTAGAGTTTGGTTCCAAAATATGGCTCAGGAGTCGAATTTGGGATGTTTGAGATATTTTCAAAACTGCAGGGTGAATTTGGGCAAACTGTGACCCATCGCCGCTCTCAGTAATTAGTATATTTTCGGTATAAAATTCGTAATTTCAAACTGCGAAAACGTGCCGAGAGGCAGAATTTGGCTCCAGAATATGGCTCAAGCGTCGAATTTGGGACTTTTGGGATATTTTGAAAACTGCAGAGAGGGCTTGGGCAAAATGTGATCCATCGCCGCTTTCAGTAACTGGCATATTTTCGGTATAAAAAGTCGTAATTTCATACTGCGAATACGTGCAGAGAGCCAGAAATTGGCTCCAAAATATTCTTCAAGGGTCGTATTTGGGATGTTTGGGATATTTCGAAAACTGCATAGGGGTTTGGGCAAAATGTGACCCATCGCCGCTTTCAGTAATTGGTATATTTTCGGTATAAAATTAGTAATTTCAAACTGCGAATACGTGCAGAGAGCCAGAATTTGGCTCCAAAATATGGTTCAAGCGTCGAATTTGGGATGTTTGTGATATTTTTAGAACTGCAGGGAGTGTTTGGCCAAAATGTGACCCATCGCTGATCCCAGTAATTGGCATATATTCGGTATAAAAAGTCGTAATTTCAAACTGCGAATACGTGCAGTGAGCCAGAATTTGGCTCCAAAGTATTGCTCAATAGTCGAATTTTGGATGTTTGGGATATTTTGAAAACTGCAGGGAGGGTTTGGGCAAAATGTGACTCATCGGCGCGTTCAGTAATTGGCATATTTTGATATAAAAAGTCGTAATTTCAAACTGCGAAAACGTGCCGAGAGCCAGAATTTGGCTCCAAAATATGGTTCAAGCGTCGAATTTGGGACGTTTGGGATATTTTGAAAACTGCAGAGAGGGCTTGGGCAAAATGTGATCCATCGCCGTTTTCAGTAACTGGCATATTTTCGGTATAAAAAGTCGTAATCTGCGAATACGTGCAGAGAGCCAGAAATTGGCTCCAAAATATTCTTCAAGGGTCGTATTTGGGATGTTTGGGATATTTTGAAAACTGCAGAGGGGTTTGGGCAAAATGTGACCCATCGCCGCTTTCAGTAATTGGTATATTTTCGGTATAAAAAGTCGTAATTTCAAACTGCGAATACGTGCAGAGAGAGAGAATTTGGCTCCAAAATATGGTTCAAGGGTCGAATTTGGAATGTTTGGGATATTTTGAAAACTGCAGGGAGGGTTTGGGCAAAATGTGACCCATCGCTGATCCCAGTAATTGGCATATATTCGGCATAAAAAGTCGAACTGCGAATACGTGCAGAGAGCCAGAATTTGGCGCCAATATATGGCTCAAGCGTCGAATTTGGGATGTTTCGGATATTTTCAAAACT
>NW_027189152.1:1466066-1524576 GCF_040958095.1 Procambarus clarkii | reverse complement strand
GTAGGTCACTGGAGACGGGAGACCAACCAGAAATATGGAAGACGGCGAATGTGGTCCCAATATACAAAAAGGGCGACAGGCAAGAGGCACTGAACTACAGGCCAGTGTCCTTAACTTGTATACCATGCAAGGTGATGGAGAAGATCGTGAGAAAAAACCTGGTAGCACATCTGGAGAGAAGGGACTTCGTGACAAATCGACAACATGGGTTCAGGGAGGGTAAATCTTGCCCTGACTGGCTTAATAGAATTCTATGACCAGGTAACACAGATTAAGCAAGAAAGAGAGGGCTGGGCGGACTGCATTTTCATGCATTGTCGGAAAGCCTTTCACACAGTACAGCATAAGAGGCTGGTACATAAGCTGGAGAGACAGGCAGGTGTAGCTGGTAAGGTGCTCCAGTGGATAAGGGAGTACCTAAGCAATAGGAAGCATAGAGTTACGGTGAGGGGTGAGACCTCCGATTGGCGTGAAGTCACCAGTGGAGTCCCACAGGTCTCTGTACTCGGTCCTATCTTGTTTCTGATATATGTAAATGATCTCCCGGAGGGTATAGATTCATTTCTCTCAATGTTTGCGGACGATGCCAAAATTATGAGAAGGATTAAGACAGAGGAGGACTGTTTGAGGCTTCAAGAAGACCTAGACAAACTGCAAGAATGGTCGAACAAGTGGTTGTTAGAGTTTAACCCAACCAAATGTAATATAATGAAGATAGGTACAGGGAGCAGGAGGCCAAATACAAGGTATTATCTGGGAGAGGAAATTCTTCAGGAGTCAGAGAAAGAAAAAGACTTGGGAGTTGATATCACGCCAGACCTGTCTCCTGCAGCGCATATCAAGAAGATAACATCAGCGGCATATGCCAGGCTGGCCAACATACGAACGGCATTCAGAAATTTGTGTAAAGAATCATTCAGAACTTTGTATACCACATATGTCAGGCCAATCCTGGAGTATGCAGCCCCAGCATGGAGTCCGTATCTAGTCAAGGATAAGACTAAACTGGAAAAGGTTCAAAGATTTGCCACCAGATTAGTACCCCGAGCTGAGAGGTATGAGCTACGAGGAGAGACTACGGGAATTAAACCTCACTTCGCTGGAAGACAGAAGAGTTAGTGGGGACATGATCACCACATTCAAGATTCTCAAGGGAATTGATAGGGTAGATAAAGACAGGCTATTTAACACAAGGGGCACACGCACAAGGGGACACAGGTGGAAACTGAGCGCCCAAATGAGCCACAGATATATTAGAAAGAACTTTTTTAGTGTCAGAGTGGTTGACAAATGGAATGCATTAGGAAGTGATGTGGTGGAGGCTGACTCCATGCACAGTTTCAAGTGTAGATATGATAGAGCCCAATAGGCTCAGGAATCTGTACACCTGTTGATTGACGGTTGAGAGGCGGGACCAAAGAGCCAGAGCTCAACCCCCGCAAGCACAACTAGGTGAGTACAACTAGGTGAGTACACACACACACACACACACACACACACACACACACACACACACACACACACACACATACACACACACACACAGAGGCGGGACCAAAGAGCCAGAGCTCAACCCCCGCAAGCACAACTAGGTGAGTACAACTAGGTGAGTACACACACACACACACACACACACACACACCACACACACACACACACACACACACACACACACGCACACACACACACACATACACACACACACACACACACACACACACACACACACACACACACACCACCACACAGAGGCGGGACCAAAGAGCCAGAGCTCAACCCCTGCAAACAGACCCAGGTGAGAATACACACACACACACATACACACACACACACACTAGTTGATAATGGACTGTTTTGTGTTCGTATCCATGTGTACTATTGTCATAACCGACAGACACGTGAAGCTATATGTGTTTATGTGTACCTGTAATTAAACTGACATGTGTACGGTAATTATCTGTATGTGTCCATTTTAAAGGTACATATTAGTGAATGTTTATTTATGTAAATTGATTGACATATGTACGTATGCGCGCGTTAAGTGTTACTGTAATTTATATGGTTAACATGTATACGTTTGAATGACATAGTTTCCCATTATTGTCACATTTTTTGTTACTGTTTCGCTGTTCACTCTCACTCTCTGACCCCCGTCGACTAATTGTGCTCACGTGTGTTTGTTCAAGGTACGGTAACCATTGGCTTTTTACCCAATAATTTGCAACTATTTGCAAACAAACATTTCTAAAGAACATCTATGTTTCTGATAAACTTTTTTTCCCTAACATACAAGTCAATCACACAGTACCTAACCTCAATCAGAAACACTTTTCTTGCTATCTCTCACAACGTCTTTTGCATATATATCCTATCTTAATCAATTTATAATTTAAATTCATAACTGGCAACCCTCTTCCAGCGCCTTCAAGGCCACCAAACATCATTCCCTTATCACACAAACTGTGATAAGGGAGACCATCTGAGGGGACACAGATGGCCTCCTGGACCCACAGGGTCCATATCCATACAGATCAATATTTAAATATACATATATATTTATATATATAAAAATTTTATATATATTATTTATTTATTTAAATAATTTAAATATTTTATATAAATAAATTTTAAATATTTATTTACTTAAAAATAATAAATTTTATTTATTTAAATATATCATTTTTATCGTATCGTATTTTATTAATTTATAAATTAATAACAATAAACTGAAAATTCACAAAAACGTGGAAAAACGGCAAAATATTGCCTAATTCGATGATATTTTGTTTAAATAAATAAAGGAAAAGGGGTATGATAAACGTCAAAATATTGCTAAATTCGATGATTTTTAGTACAATATGCAAGAAAACTTGCTAAAAAATGCAATATTATGCGAAATTCTGAGATTTGAAGGCCAAATCACATATCGTGAGAAAACATGAAGTAGTATCTAAATATTGGTAAAACGAATATATTTACGTAAAATCACACTACATGAAAAACGTGAAAAAAGTCACTATATTACCAAATTTGAGGATTTTAACTTCAGATTATAAGTCGAGGTTTCGTATTACTTAGATCCTAGAAATGACATATTGAAATGTTGTTTTCAATACAAATGATAAAAATTAATGTGTTTTCATTAGAATTTACTAAAATGTTCCAGATTTTATGTTTATATTACTAATGAAGATGTACACGTAAAACCGCTCTAATCCGGCTGAAACGTCGATATATGCAATAAAACAGAACTTCTCCCCTTTTAAATATCTTACTCAGTATCTTAACGGGAAACAAATAGTTGATTGAAAATGAAGTATTTATGGTTAATTTCTAACCAATTATATGTTTGCATCATTTTTATCGTATATATAATGAATTAATACCAATAAACAGAAAATTCACAAAAACGAGGAAAAACGGCAAAATATGGCCTAATTTGATGATAATGGCCTAATTCGGTGATGCAGAGGCTCAAGAGAGTGATGCAGAGACTCAGGAGAGGGATGCAGGGGCTCAAGAGAGTGATGGAGAGGCTCAAGAGAGGGATGAATAGGCTCAAGAGAGGGATGCAGAGGCTCAGGAAAGGGATGCAGAGGCTAAAGTGAGGGATGCAGAGGCACAAGAGAAAGATGCAGAGGCACTTGAGAGTGATGCAGAGGCTCAAGAGAGGATGCAGAGGCTCAAGAGAGGATGCAGAGGCTTAAGAGAGGGATGCAGAGGCTCAAGAGAAGGATGCAGAGGCTCAAGAGAGGGATGAATAGGCTCAAGAGAGGGATGCAGAGGCTCAGGAAAGGGATGCAGAGGCTAAAGTGAGGGATGCAGAGGCACAAGAGAAAGATGCAGAGGCACTTGAGAGTGATGCAGAGGCTCAAGAGAGGGATGCAGAGGCTCAAGAGAGGGATGCAGAGGCTTAAAAGAGTGATGCAAAGGCTCAAGAGAGGGATGCAGAGGCTCAAGAGAATGATGTTGAGGCTCAAGAGAGGGATGTAGAGGCTCAATAGAATGATGCAGAGGCTCAAGAGAGTGATGCAGAGGATGAGGAGAGTGATGCAGAGGCTCAAGAGAGAGATGCAGAGGCTTAAGAGAGTGATGCAGAGGCTCAAGAGAGTGATGCATGGGCTCAAGAGAATGATGTAGAGGCTTAAAAGAGGGATGTAGAGGCTCAAGAGAATGATGCAGAGGCTCAAGAGAGTGATGCAGAGGATCAAGAGAGGGATGCAGAGGTTTAAGAGAGTGATGCAGAGGCTCAAGAGTGATGCAGAGGCTCAAGAGAGTGGTGCAGAGGCTCGAGAGAGTGATGCAGAGGCTCAATAGAGTGATGCAGAGGCTTAATAGAGGGATGCAGAGGCTCAAGAGAATGATGCAGAGGCTTTATAGTGGGATGCAGAGGCTCAAGAGAATGATGCAGAGGCTGAAGAGAGTGCTGCAAAAGGCTCAAGAGAGTGATGCAGAGGATCAAGAGAGTGATGCTGAGGCTCCAGAGAGGGATGCAGAGGCTCAAGAGAGTGATGCAGAGGCACCTAGTTGTGCTTGCGGTGGTTGAGCTCTGGCTCTTTGGTCCCGCCTCTCAACCGTCAATCAACAGGTGTACAGATTCCTGAGCCTATTGGGCTCTATCATATCTACACTTGAAATGTGCTTGGAGTCAGCCTCCACCACATCACTTCCTAATGCATTCCATTTGTCAACCACTCTGACACTAAAAAAGTTCTTTCTAATATATCTGTGGCTCATTTGGGCGCTCAGTTTCCACCTGTGTCTCCTTGTGCGTGTGCCCCTTGTGTTAAATAGCCTGTCTTTATCAACCATATCAATTCCCTTGAGAATCTTGAATGTGGTGATCATGTCCCCCTAACTCTTCTGTCTTCCAGCGAAGTGAGGTTTAATTCCCGTAGTCTCTCCTCATAGCTCATACCTCTCAGCTCGGGTACTAATCTGGTGGCAAATCTTTGAACCTTTTCCAGTTTAGTCTTATCCTTGACTAGATACGGACTCCATGCTGGTGCTGCATATCCAGGATTGGCTTGACATATGTGGTATACAAAGTTCTGAATGATTCTTTACACAAATTTCTGAATGCCGTTCGTATGTTGGCCAGCCTGGCATATGCCGCTGATGTTATCCTCTTGATATGCGCTGCAGGAGACAGGTCTGGCGTGATATCAACTCCCAAGTCTTTTTCTTTCTCTGACTCCTGAAGAATTTCCTCTCCCAGATAATACCTTGTATTTGGCCTCCTGCTCCCTGTACCTATCTTCATTATATTACATTTGGTTGGGTTAAACTCTAACAACCACTTGTTCGACCATTCTTGCAGTTTGTCTAGGTCTTCTTGAAGCCTCAAACAGTCCTCTTCTGTCTTAATCCTTCTCATAATTTTGGCATCGTCCGCAAACATTGAGAGAAATGAATCTACCCTCCGGGAGATCATTTACATATATCAGAAACAAGATAGGGCCGAGTACAGAGCCCTGTGGGACTACTGGTGACTTCACGCCAATCGGAGGTCTCACCCCTCACCGTAACTCTATGCTTCCTATTGCTTAGGTACTCCCTTATCCACTGGAACACCTTACCAGCTACACCTGCCTGTCTCTCAGCTTATGTACCAGCCTCTTATGCGGTACTGTGTCAAAGGCTTCCGACAATGCAAGAAAATGCAGTCCGCCCAGCCCTCTCTTTCTTGCTTAATCTGTGTTAACTGGTCATAGAATTCTATTAAGCCAGTCAGGGCAAGATTTACCCTCCCTGAACCCAGGTTGTCGATTTGTCACGAAGTCCCTTCTCTACAGATGTGCTACCAGGTTTTTTCTCACGATCTTCTCCATCACCTTGCATGGTATACAAGTTAAGGACACTGGCCTGTAGTTCAGTGCCTCTTGCCTGTCGCCCTTTTTGTATATTGGGACCACATTCGCCGTCTTCCATATTTCTGGTAGGTCTCTCTCTAGTGACCTACTATACACTATGGAGAGTGGCAAGCAAAGTGCCTCTGCACACTCTTTCAGTACCCATGGCGAGATCCCGTCTGGACCAACAGCCTTTCTAACATCCAGGTCCAGCAGGTGTCACTTGACCTCCTCTCTCGTAATTTCTAACTCTTCCAAGGCCGCCTTGTTTACTTCCCTTTCTCCTAGCACAGTGACCTCACCTTGTTCTGTCGTGAAGACCTCTTGGAACCTCTTGTTGAGTTCATCACACACCTCTTTGTCATTCTCTGTATACCTGTCCTCGCTTGTTCTAAGTTTCACTGCCTGTTCTTTCACTGTTGTTTCCTTCTGATAGACTGTGGAGTAGCTTTGGTTCGGTCTTGGCTTTGTTTGCTATATCATTTTCATAACTTTTCTCTGCTTTTCTTCTCACCCTGACATACTCATTCCTGGTTCTCTGGTATCTCTCTCTGCTTTCTGTGTTCTGTTATTACGGAAGTTCCTCCACGCCATTTTGTTCAGTACCTTTGCTTCCATACATGCCCTATTATACCATGGATTCTTCTTTTGCTTCTCGGATTTTTCCTTTTGGGCCGGGATGTATCTGCTTACTGCCTCCTGACACTTTTGGGTGACATAGTCCATCATATCTTGTACAGACTTAGCTCTGAGGTCTGCGTCCCTAGGTAGTTCCCTTAGGAAGCTTCTCATCTCCTCATAATTTCCCTTTCGGTATGCCAGCCTTTTGTTTCCTAGTTCTTTTTTTTGGGGGGGGGGGATAATTCCTAGCTCTACCAGGTACTCAAAGTTCAAAACACTGTGATCACTCATTTCCAAGGGCGCTTCCATCTTGACTTCCCTTATATCCCACTCATTTAGGGTAAATATCAGATCAAGCATTGCTGGTTCATCCTCTCCTCTCATTCTTGTTGGATCCTTGACGTGCTGGCTTAGAAAGTTTCTTGTTGCCACGTCCAGCAGCTTAGCTCTCCATGTATCTGGTCCTCCATGCGGGTCTCTGCTCTCCCAATCTATCTTCCCATGGTTGAAGTCTCCCATGATTAGTAGTCCAGATCCATTCCTGCTCGCAACAGAAGCTGCTCTCTCCATTATGTAAATGGTGGCCATATTGTTTCTATCATATTCCTGTCTGGGTCTTTTGTCATTTGGTGGTGGATTATATATGACTACGACTATAATTTTTTGCCCTCCAGTTGTTATTGTTCCTATTATGTAGTCACTGAAACCTTCACATCCCTGAACAACCAACTCCTCGAAATCCTAGACTTTTCTTACCAGCAGAGCTACACCACCCCCACCTTTCCTTCTCTCTCTTTCTCATAACATAATAGTCCTGTGGGAACACTGCATTTGTTATTGGTCTGTCAGCTTTGTTTCTGTGAGAGCTATTATGTCTGGGTTTTCCTCTAGTACCCATTCTCCAAGTTTATTTGCTTTATTTGTAATACCGTCTATGTTAGTGTACATTGCCTTGAGGCTCACTTTCCTCTGTCCCTTCTCAAATCTCCTCCTTGGTGAATGTTCTGCTGGTGGAGGAGAAACAAATAGATGATTGAAAATAAAGTATTTAAGGTTATTATCTAATCAATTATGTGTTTGCATCATTTTTATCGTATATATAATGCATCAATACCCATAGACTGAAAATTCACAAAAACGTGGAAAAACGGCAAAATATTGCCTAATTCGATGATATTTTGTTTAAATCACATAAAGGAAAAAGAGATGATAAACGTCAAAATATTGCTAAATTCGATGATTTTTCGTACGAAACAAAATACAAGAAACTTGCTTAAAATGCAATATTATGCGAAATTCTGAGATTTGAAGGCCAAATCACATATCGTGATACTACATGAAATAGTATCGAAATATTGGTAAAAATTAATATATTTACGTAATATCAAACTCCATGATTAACGTGAAAAGTCACTATTTTACCATATTTGAGGATTTTAGCTTCAAATCAAGAGCGAGGTTTTGTATTATTAAGATCAAAGAAAAGACATATGACAATGTTGTTTCCAATACAAATGATAAAAAAACAATGTGTTTTCATTAGAATTAACTAAAATGATTTTTATTTTCCGTTTATATTACCGATAGAAGATGTACACGTAAAACCGCTCTAATCCGGCTGAAACGTCGATATATGCAATAAAAACCGAACTTCTCCCCTTTTCAATATCTTACTCAGTATTTTAACGAGAAACAAATGGTTGATTGAAAATGAAGTATTTAAGGTTAATTTCTTATCAATTATGTGTTTGCATCATTTTTATCGTATATTTATATTCGCAGTTTGAAATTACGAATTTTATACCGAAAATAAGCCAATTACTGAGAGCGGGGATGGGTCACAGTTGCACAAACCCACCCTGCAGTTTTGAAAATATCCCAAACATCCCAAATTCGACTCTTGAACCATATTTTGGAGCTAAATTCTGGCTCCCTGCACGTATTCGCATTTGGAAATTACAACTTTTTAATACCGAAAATATGCCAATTACTGAAAGCGTCGATGGGTCACATTTTGCCCAAACCCCTCTGCAGTTTTCGAAATATCCCAAACATCCCAAATTCGACGCTTGAACCATATTTTGGAGCCAAATTCTGGATCTCTGCACGTATTCGCAGTATGAAATTACGACTTTTTATACCGAAAATATGCCAGTTACTGAAAGCGGCGATGGATGACATTTTGCCCGAGTCTCTGCAGTTATCAAAATATCCCAAACGTCCCAAATTCGACGCTTGAGCCATATTTTGGAGCCAGATTCTAGCTCTCGGCACGTTTTTGCAGTTTGAAATTACGAATTTTATACCGAAAATATGCAATTACTGAGAGCGGCGATGGGTCACAGTTTGCCCAAATTCACCTTGCAGTTTTGAAAATATCTCAAACATCCCAAATTCGACTTTGAGCCATATATTGAAACCAAACTCTGTCTCACTGCACGTTTTCGCAGTTTAAAATTACGACTTTTTATACCGAATATATGCCAATTCCTGGGATCAGCGATGGGTCACATTTTGCCCAAACTCTCCCTGCAGTTTCAAAAATATCACAAACATCCCAAATTCGACGCTTGAACCATATTTTGTAGCCAAATTCTGGCTCCTTGCACGTATTCGCAGTTTGAAATTACGACTTTTTATACCAAAATATGCCAATTACTGAACGCCCCGATGAGTCACATTTTGCCCAAACCCTCCCTGCAGTTTTAAAAATATCCAAAAAATCCCAAATTTGACGCTTGAGCAATATTTTGGAGCAAAATTCTCGTTCTCTGCACGTATTCGCAGTTTGAATCTACGAATTTTATACCGAAAATATCCAATTACTGAGAGCGGCGATTGGTCACTGTTTGCCCAAACCCACCCTGCAGTTTTGAAAATATCCAAAACATCCCAAATTCGACGCTTGAGCCAAACTTTGGAGCCAAGTTCTGGCTCTCTGCACGTCTTCGCAGTTTTAAAATACGAATTTTTATACCAAAATATGCCAATTACTGAACGCGCCGAAGAGTCACATTTTGCCCAAACCCTCCCTGCAGTTTTAAAAATATCCAAAACATCCCAAATTTGACGCTTGAGAATATTTTGGAGCAAAATTCTCGCTCTCTGCACGTATTCGCAGTTGAAATTATGACTTTTTATACCGCATATATGCCAATTACTGGGATCAGCGATGGGTCACATTTTGCCCAAACCCTCCCTGCAGTTTTAAAAATATCACAAACATCCCAAATTCGACTCTTGAACCATATTTTGGAGCCAGATTCTGGCTCTCTGCACGTATTCGCAGTTTGAAATTACGACTTTTTATACAGTAAAAATGCCAATTACTGAAAGCGGCGATTGTTCACATTTTGCCCAAAACCTTCCTGAAGTTTTCAAAATATCCAAAACATCCCAAATTCGACGCATGGGCCATATTAAGGAGCCAAATTCTGGCTCTCTGCTTGTATTCGCAGTTTGAAATTAGGACTTTTTATACCGAAAATATGCCAGTTACTGAAAGCGGCGATGGATCACATTTTGCCCGAGCCCTCTCAGCAGTTTTCAAAATATCCCAAACGTCCCAAATTCGACGCTTGAGCCATATTATTGAGCCAAATTCTGGCTCTCGGCAAGTTTCGCAATTTGAAATTACGAATTTTATACCGAAAATATGCCAATTACTGAGAGCAGCGATGGGTCACAGTTTGCCCAAATTTACCCTGCAGTTTTGAAAATATCTCAAACATCCCAAATTCGACTCTTGAGCCATGTTTTGGAACCAAACTCTGGCTCTCTGCACGTATTCGCAGTTTGAAATTACGACTTTTTATACCGAATATATGCCAATTCCTGGGATCAGCGATGGGTCACATTTTGCCCAAATCCTCCCTTCAGTTTTAAAAATATCAGAAACATCCCAAATTCGACTCTTGAACCATATTTTGCAGCCAAATTCTGGCTCTCTGCTCGTATTCGCAGTTTGAAATTACGACTTTTTATACAGAAAAAATGCCAATTACTGAAAGCGGCGATGGATCACATTTTGCGCAAAACCTCCCTGAAGTTTTCAAAATATCCCAAACATCCCAAATACGACCTTGAGGAATATTTTGGAGCCAAATTCTGGCTCTCGGCACGTTTTCGCAGTTTGAAATTACGAATTTTATACCGAAAATATGCCAATTACTGAGAGCAGCAATGGGTCACAGTTTGCCCAAATTCACCCTGCAGTTTTGAAAATATCTCAAACATCCCAAATTCGACTTTTGAGCCATATTTTGGAACCAAACTCTGGCTCTCTGCACGTATTCGCAGTTTGAAATTACGACTTTTTATACAGAAAAAATGCCAATTACTGAAAGCGGCGATGGATCAAATTTTGCGCAAAACCTCCCTGAAGTTTTCAAGATATCCCAAACATCCCAAATTCGACGCTTGGGCCATATTAAGGAGTCAAATTCTGGATCTCTGCATGTATTCGCAGTTTGAAATTACGAATTTTATACCGAAAATATGCCCATTACTGAGAGCGGCGATGGGTCACAGTTTGCCCAAACCCACCCTGCAGTTTTGAAAATATCCTAAACATCCCATGTTCGACGCTTGAGCCATGTTTTGGCGCCAAATTCTGGCTCTCTGCACGTATTCGCAGTTTGAAATTACGACTTTTTACATCGAAAATATGCCAATTACTGAACGCGCCGATGAGTCACATTTTGCCCAAACCCTCCCTGCAGTTTTCAAAATATCCTAAACATCCCAAATTCGACTATTGAGCAATATTTTGGAGCCAAATTCTAGCTCTCTGCACGTTTTCGCAGTTTGAAATTACGACTTTTTATACTGAATATATGCCAATTACTGGGATCAGCGATGGGTCACGTTTTGCCCAAACCCTCCCGGCAGTTTTCAAAATATCACAAACATCCCAAATTTTACGCTTGAGCACTATTTTGGAGCCAAATTCTCGCTCTCTGCACGTATTCGCAGTTTGAAATTACGACCTTTTTGTACCGAATATATGCTAATTACTGGGATCAGTGATGTGTCACATTTTGCCAAAACCCTCCCTGCAGTTTTAAAAATATCACAAACATCCCAAATTCTGCTCTTGAACATATTTTCGAGCCAAATTCTGGCTTTCTGCATGTATTCGCAGTTTGAAATTACGAATTTTTATACCGAATATATGCCTATTACTGGGATCAGCGATGGGTCACATTTTGCCCAAACCCCTCTGCAGTTTTCGAAATATCCCAAACATCCCAAATACAACCCTTGAGGAATTTTTTGGAGCCAATTTCTGGCTCTCTGCACGTATTCGCAGTATGAAATTCCGACTTTTTAAACCGAAAATATGCCAGTTACTGAAAGCGGCGATAGATCACATTTTGCCCAAGCCCTCTCTGCAGTTTTCAAAATATCACAAACATCCCAAATTCGACGCTTGAACCATATTTTGTAGCTAAACTCTGTCTCTTTGCACGTATTCGCAGTTTGAAATTACGAATTTTATACCGAAAATATGCCAATTACTGAGAGCGGCGATGGGTCACAGTTTGCCCAAATTCACCCTGCCGTTTTGAAAATACCACAAACATCCCAAATTCGACGCTATACCAAAATATGCCAATTACTGAACGCGCTGATGAGTCACATTTTGCCCAAACCCTCCCTGCAGTTTTCAAAATATCCCAAACATCCCAAATTCGACTATTGAGCAATATTTTGGAGCCAAATTCTGGCTCTCTGCACGTATTCGTAGTTTGAAATTACGAATTTTTATACCGAATATATGCCAATTACTGGGATCAGCGATGGGTCATATTTTGCCCAAATCCTCCCTGCAGTTTTAAAAATATCACAAACATCCCAAATTCAACGCTTGAACCATATTTTGGAGCCAAATTCTGGCTCTCTGCACGTATTCGCAGTTTGATATTACGACTTTTTATACAGAAAAAATACCAATTACTGAAAGCGGCGATTTGTCACATTTTGCCCAAACCCCTCTGCAGTTTTCGAAATATCTCAAACATCCCAAATTCGACGCTTGGGCCATATTAAGGAGCCAAATTCTGGCTCTGTACATGTATTCGCAGTTTGAAATTACGAATTTTATACCGAAAATATGCCCATTACTGAGAGCAGCGATGGGTCACTGTTTGCCCAAACCCACCCTGCACTTTTGCAAATATCGTAAATATCCCAAATTCGACGCTTGAGCCATATTTTGGAGCCAAGTTCTGGCTCTCTGCACATATTCGCTTTTTGAAATTATGAATTTTTATACCGAAAATATGCCAATTACTGAGCTCGCCGATGAGTCACATTTTGCCCAAATCCTCCCTGCAGTTTTCCAAATTTCCCAAACGTCCCAAATTCGACTCTTGAGCCATATTTTGGCGCCAAATTCTGTCTCTCTGCACGTATTCGCAGTTTGAAATTACGAATTTTATACCGAAAATATGCCATTACTGAGAGCGGCGATGGGTCACAGTTTGCCCAAACCCACCTTACAGTTTTGAAATTATCCCAAACATCCCAAATTCGATGCTTGAGCCATATTTTGGCGCCAAATTTTGGCTCTCTGCACGTATTCGCAGTATGAAATTACGACTTTTTATACCGAAAATATGCCAGTTACTGAAAGCAGCGATGGATCACATTTTGCCCAAGCCCTCTCTGAAGTTTTCAAAATATCCCAAAAGTCCCAAATTCGACTCTTGAGCCATATTTTGGAGCCAAATTAGGCCTCTATGCCCGTTTTCGCAGTTTGAAATTACGAATTTTATACCGAAAATATGCCAATTACTGAGAGCGGCGATGGGTCACAGTTTGCCCAAATTCACCCTGTAGTTTTGAAAATATCTCAATCATCCCAAATTCGACTCTTGAGCCATATTTTGGAACCAAACTCTGGCTCTCTGCACGTATTCGCAGTTTGAAATTACGACTTTTTATACCGAATATATGCCAATTACTGGGATCAGCGATGGGTCACATTTTGCCCAAACCCTCCCTGCAGTTTAAAAAATATCACAAACATCCCAAATTCGACGCTTGAACCATATTTTGTAGCCAAATTCTAGCTCTTTGCACGTATTCGCAGTTTGAAATTACGACTTTTTATACAAGACAATATGCCAAATACTGAAAGCGGCGATGAGTCACATTTTGCCCAAACCCTCCCTGCAGTTTTCAAAATATCCCCAACATCCCAAACTCGTCCCATGAGCCATATTTTGGAGCCAAATTCTGGCTCTCTGCACGTATTCGCAGTTTGAAATTACGACTTTTTATACCAAAATATGCCAATTACTGAACGCGCCGATGAGTCACATTTTGCCCAAACCCTCTCTGCAGTTTTCAAAATATCCCAAAAATCCCAAATTTGACCCTTGAGCAATATTTTGGAGCCAAATTCTCGCTCACTGCACGTATTCGCAGTGTGAAATTACGACTTTTTATACAGAAAAAATGCCAATTACTGAAAGCGGCGATGGATCACATTTTGCCCAAACCCTTCCTGCAGTTTTCAAAATATCCCAAACATCCCAAATTCGACCCTTGAACCATATTTTGGAGCCTAATTCTGACTCTCTGCATGTATTCGCAGTTTGAAATTACGACTTTTTATACCGAAAATATTCCAAATACTGAAAGCGGCGATGGGTCACATTTTGCCAAACCCCTCTGCAGTTTTCGAAATATCCCAAACATCCCAAATACAACCCTTGAGGAATATTTTGGAGCCAATTTCTGACTCTGCACGTATTCGCAGTATGAAATTCCGACTTTTTATACCGAAAATATGCCAGTTACTGAAAGCGGCGATGGATGACCTTTTGCCCAAGTCCTTTCTGCAGTTTTCAAAATATACCAAACGTCCCAAATTCGACGCTTGAGCCATATTTTGGAGCCAAATTCTAGCTCTCGGTTCGTTTTCGCAGTTTGAAATTACGAATTTTATACCGAAAGTATGCCAATTATTTAAAGCGGCGATGGGTCACAGTTTGCCCAAATTCACCCTGCAGTTTTGAAAATATCTCAATCATCCCAAATTCGACTCTTGAGCCATATTTGGAACCAAACTCTGGCTCTCTGCACGTATTCGCAATTTGAATTCTGGCTCTTTGCACGTATTCGCTGTTTGAAATTACGACTTTTTATACCAAAATAGGCCAATTACTGAACGCCCCGATGAGTCACATTTTGCCCAAACCCTCCCTGCAGTTTTCAAAATATCCCAAACATCCCAAATTTGGCGCTTGAGCAATATTTTGGAGCCAAATTCTCGCTCTCTGCACGTATTCGCAGTTTAAAATTACGACTTTTTATACCGAATATATGCCAATTACTGGGATCAGCGATGTGTCACATTTTGCCCAAACCCTCCCTGCAGTTTTAAAAATATCACAAACAACCCAAATTCGAATCTTGAACCATATTTTCGAGCCAAATTCTGACTTTCTGCACGTATTCGCAGTTTGAAATTACGACATTTTATATACAAAAAAAGCCAATTACTGAAAGCAGCGATGGATCACATTTTGCCCAAATCCTCCTTGCAGTTTTCGAAATATCCCAAGCATCCCAAATTCGACGCTTGGGCCATATTAAGGAGCCAAATTCTGGCTCTCTGCATGTATTAGCAGTTTGAAATTACGAATTTTATACCGAAAATATGCCAATTACTGAGAGCGGCGATTGGTCTCTGTTTGCCCAAACCCACCCTGTAGTTTTGAAAATATCCAAAACATATCAAATTCGACGCTTGAGCCATTCTTTGGAGGCCAAGTTCTGGCTCTCTGCAAGTATTCGCAGTTTGAAATTACGACTTTTTATACCGAAAATATGCCGCTTACTGAAAGCAGCGATGGATCACATTTTGCCCAAGCCCTCCCTGCAGTTTTCTAAATATCCCAAACGTCCCAAATTCAACTCTTGAGCCATATTTTGGAGCCAAATTCTGGCTCTCTGCACGTATTCGCAGTTTGAAATTACGACTTTTTATACCAAAATATGCCAATTACTGAACGCGCCGATGAATCACATTTTGCCCAAACCCTCTCTGCAGTTTTCAAAATATCCCAAAAATCCCAAATTTGACCCTTGAGCAATATTTTGGAGCCAAATTCTCGCTCTCTGCACGTATTCGCAGTGTGAAATTACGACTTTTTATTCAGAAAAAATGCCAATTACTGAAAGCGGCGATGGATCACATTTTGCCCAAACCCTTCCTGCAGTTTTCAAAATATCCCAAACATCCCAAATTCGACCCTTGAACCATATTTTGGAGCCTAATTCTGACTCTCTGCACGTATTCGCAGTTTGAAATTACGACTTTTTGTACCGAAAATATTCCAAATACTGACAGCGGCGATGGGTCACATTTTGCCAAACCCCTCTGCAGTTTTCGAAATATCCCAAACATCCCAAATACAACCCTTGAGGAATATTTTGGAGCCAATTTCTGACTCTCTGCACGTATTCGCAGTATGTAATTCCGACTTTTTATACCGAAAATATGCCAGTTACTGAAAGCGGCGATGGATGACATTTTGCACAAGTCCTTTCTGCAGTTTTCAAAATATACCAAACGTCCCAAATTCGACGCTTGAGCCATATTTTGGAGCCAAATTCTAGCTCTCGGTTCGTTTTTGCAGTTTGAAATTACGAATTTTATACCGAAAGTATGCCAATTATTTAAAGCGGCGATGGGTCACAGTTTGCCCAAATTCATCCTGCAGTTTTGAAAATATCTCAATCATCCCAAATTCGACTCTTGAGCCATATTTTGGAACCAAACTCTGGCTCTCTGCACGTATTCGCAATTTGAATTCTGGCTCTTTGCACGTATTCGCTGTTTGAAATTACGACTTTTTATACCAAAATAGGCCAATTACTGAACGCCCCGATGAGTCACATTTTGCCCAAACCCTCCCTGCAGTTTTCAAAATATCCCAAACATCCCAAATTTGGCGCTTGAGCAATATTTTGGAGCCAAATTCTCGCTCTCTGCACGTATTCGCAGTTTAAAATTACGACTTTTTATACCGAATATATGCCAATTACTGGGATCAGCGATGTGTCACATTTTGCCCAAACCCTCCCTGCAGTTTTAAAAATATCACAAACAACCCAAATTCGACTCTTGAAGCATATTTTTCGAGCCAAATTCTGGCTTTCTGCACGTATTCGCAGTTTGAAATTACGACATTTTATATACAAAAAATGCCAATTACTGAAAGCGGCGATATATCACATTTTGCCCAAGCCCTCTCTGCAGTTTTCAAAATATCACAAACATCCCAAATTCGACGCTTGAACCATATTTTGTAGCTAAACTCTGTCTCTTTGCACGTATTCGCAGTTTGAAATTACGAATTTTATACCGAAAATATGCCAATTACTGAGAGCGGCGATGGGTCACAGTTTGACCAAATTCACCCTGCCGTTTTGAAAATACCACAAACATCCCAAATTCGACGCTTGAACCATATTTTGTAGCCAAATTCTGGCTCTTTGCACGTATTCGCAGTTTGAAATTACGACTTTTTATACCAAAATATGCCAATTACTGAACGCGCTGATGAGTCACATTTTGCCCAAATCCTCCCTGCAGTTTTCAAAATATACAAAACATCCCAAATTCGACACTTGAACCATATTTTGAAGCCAAATTCTGGCTCTCTGCACGTATTCGCAGTTTGAAATTACGAATTTTTATACTGAAATTATGCCAGTTACTGAAAGCAGCGATGGATCACATTTTGCCCAAGCCCTCCCTGCAGTTTTCCAAATTTCCCAAACGTCCCAAATTCGACTCTTGAGCCATATTTTGGCGCCAAATTCTGTCTCTCTGCACGTATTCGCAGTTTGAAATTACGAATTTTATACCGAAAATATGCCAATTACTGAGAGCGGCGATGGGTCACAGTTTGCCCAAACCCACCTTACAGTTTTGAAATTATCCCAAACATCCCAAATTCGATGCTTGAGCCATATTTTGGCGCCAAATTTTGGCTCTCTGCACGTATTCGCAGTATGAAATTACGACTTTTTATACCGAAAATATGCCAGTTACTGAAAGCAGCGATGGATCACATTTTGCCCAAGCCCTCTCTGAAGTTTTCAAAATATCCCAAAAGTCCCAAATTCGACTCTTGAGCCATATTTTGGAGCCAAATTAGGCCTCTATGCCCGTTTTCGCAGTTTGAAATTACGAATTTTATACCGAAAATATGCCAATTACTGAGAGCGGCGATGGGTCACAGTTTGCCCAAATTCACCCTGTAGTTTGAAAATATCTCAATCATCCCAAATTCGACTCTTGAGCCATATTTTGGAACCAAACTCTGGCTCTCTGCACGTATTCGCAGTTTGAAATTACGACTTTTTATACCGAATATATGCCAATTACTGGGATCAGCGATGGGTCACATTTTGCCCAAACCCTCCCTGCAGTTTAAAAAAATATCACAAACATCCCAAATTCGACGCTTGAACCATATTTTGTAGCCAAATTCTAGCTCTTTGCACGTATTCGCAGTTTGAAATTACGACTTTTTATACAAGACAATATGCCAAATACTGAAAGCAGCGATGAGTCACATTTTGCCCAAACCCTCCCTGCAGTTTTCAAAATATCCCCAACATCCCAAACTCGACCCATGAGCCATATTTTGGAGCCAAATTCTGGCTCTCTGCACGTATTCGCAGTTTGAAATTACGACTTTTTATACCAAAATATGCCAATTACTGAACGCGCCGATGAGTCACATTTTGCCCAAACCCTCTCTGCAGTTTTCAAAATATCCCAAAAATCCCAAATTTGACCCTTGAGCAATATTTTGGAGCCAAATTCTCGCTCACTGCACGTATTCGCAGTGTGAAATTACGACTTTTTATACAGAAAAAATGCCAATTACTGAAAGCGGCGATGGATCACATTTTGCCCAAACCCTTCCTGCAGTTTTCAAAATATCCCAAACATCCCAAATTCGACCCTTGAACCATATTTTGGAGCCTAATTCTGACTCTCTGCATGTATTCGCAGTTTGAAATTACGACTTTTTATACCGAAAATATTCCAAATACTGAAAGCGGCGATGGGTCACATTTTGCCAAACCCCTCTGCAGTTTTCGAAATATCCCAAACATCCCAAATACAACCCTTGAGGAATATTTTGGAGCCAATTTCTGACTCTGCACGTATTCGCAGTATGAAATTCCGACTTTTTATACCGAAAATATGCCAGTTACTGAAAGCGGCGATGGATGACCTTTTGCCCAAGTCCTTTCTGCAGTTTTCAAAATATACCAAACGTCCCAAATTCGACGCTTGAGCCATATTTTGGAGCCAAATTCTAGCTCTCGGTTCGTTTTCGCAGTTTGAAATTACGAATTTTATACCGAAAGTATGCCAATTATTTAAAGCGGCGATGGGTCACAGTTTGCCCAAATTCACCCTGCAGTTTTGAAAATATCTCAATCATCCCAAATTCGACTCTTGAGCCATATTTTGGAACCAAACTCTGGCTCTCTGCACGTATTCGCAATTTGAATTCTGGCTCTTTGCACGTATTCGCTGTTTGAAATTACGACTTTTTATACCAAAATAGGCCAATTACTGAACGCCCCGATGAGTCACATTTTGCCCAAACCCTCCCTGCAGTTTTCAAAATATCCCAAACATCCCAAATTTGGCGCTTGAGCAATATTTTGGAGCCAAATTCTCGCTCTCTGCACGTATTCGCAGTTTAAAATTACGACTTTTTATACCGAATATATGCCAATTACTGGGATCAGCGATGTGTCACATTTTGCCCAAACCCTCCCTGCAGTTTTAAAAATATCACAAACAACCCAAATTCGAATCTTGAACCATATTTTTCGAGCCAAATTCTGGCTTTCTGCACGTATTCGCAGTTTGAAATTACGACATTTTATATACAAAAAAAGCCAATTACTGAAAGCAGCGATGGATCACATTTTGCCCAAATCCTCCTTGCAGTTTTCGAAATATCCCAAGCATCCCAAATTCGACGCTTGGGCCATATTAAGGAGCCAAATTCTGGCTCTCTGCATGTATTAGCAGTTTGAAATTACGAATTTTATACCGAAAATATGCCAATTACTGAGAGCGGCGATTGGTCTCTGTTTGCCCAAACCCACCCTGTAGTTTTGAAAATATCCAAAACATATCAAATTCGACGCTTGAGCCATTCTTTGGAGGCCAAGTTCTGGCTCTCTGCAAGTATTCGCAGTTTGAAATTACGACTTTTTATACCGAAAATATGCCGCTTACTGAAAGCAGCGATGGATCACATTTTGCCCAAGCCCTCCCTGCAGTTTTCTAAATATCCCAAACGTCCCAAATTCAACTCTTGAGCCATATTTTGGAGCCAAATTCTGGCTCTCTGCACGTATTCGCAGTTTGAAATTACGACTTTTTATACCAAAATATGCCAATTACTGAACGCGCCGATGAATCACATTTTGCCCAAACCCTCTCTGCAGTTTTCAAAATATCCCAAAAATCCCAAATTTGACCCTTGAGCAATATTTTGGAGCCAAATTCTCGCTCTCTGCACGTATTCGCAGTGTGAAATTACGACTTTTTATTCAGAAAAAATGCCAATTACTGAAAGCGGCGATGGATCACATTTTGCCCAAACCCTTCCTGCAGTTTTCAAAATATCCCAAACATCCCAAATTCGACCCTTGAACCATATTTTGGAGCCTAATTCTGACTCTCTGCACGTATTCGCAGTTTGAAATTACGACTTTTTGTACCGAAAATATTCCAAATACTGACAGCGGCGATGGGTCACATTTTGCCAAACCCCTCTGCAGTTTTCGAAATATCCCAAACATCCCAAATACAACCCTTGAGGAATATTTTGGAGCCAATTTCTGACTCTCTGCACGTATTCGCAGTATGTAATTCCGACTTTTTATACCGAAAATATGCCAGTTACTGAAAGCGGCGATGGATGACATTTTGCACAAGTCCTCTCTGCAGTTTTCAAAATATACCAAACGTCCCAAATTCGACGCTTGAGCCATATTTTGGAGCCAAATTCTAGCTCTCGGTTCGTTTTTGCAGTTTGAAATTACGAATTTTATACCGAAAGTATGCCAATTATTTAAAGCGGCGATGGGTCACAGTTTGCCCAAATTCATCCTGCAGTTTTGAAAATATCTCAATCATCCCAAATTCGACTCTTGAGCCATATTTTGGAACCAAACTCTGGCTCTCTGCACGTATTCGCAATTTGAATTCTGGCTCTTTGCACGTATTCGCTGTTTGAAATTACGACTTTTTATACCAAAATAGGCCAATTACTGAACGCCCCGATGAGTCACATTTTGCCCAAACCCTCCCTGCAGTTTTCAAAATATCCCAAACATCCCAAATTTGGCGCTTGAGCAATATTTTGGAGCCAAATTCTCGCTCTCTGCACGTATTCGCAGTTTAAAATTACGACTTTTTATACCGAATATATGCCAATTACTGGGATCAGCGATGTGTCACATTTTGCCCAAACCCTCCCTGCAGTTTTAAAAATATCACAAACAACCCAAATTCGACTCTTGAAGCATATTTTTCGAGCCAAATTCTGGCTTTCTGCACGTATTCGCAGTTTGAAATTACGACATTTTATATACAAAAAATGCCAATTACTGAAAGCGGCGATAGATCACATTTTGCCCAAGCCCTCTCTGCAGTTTTCAAAATATCACAAACATCCCAAATTCGACGCTTGAACCATATTTTGTAGCTAAACTCTGTCTCTTTGCACGTATTCGCAGTTTGAAATTACGAATTTTATACCGAAAATATGCCAATTACTGAGAGCGGCGATGGGTCACAGTTTGACCAAATTCACCCTGCCGTTTTGAAAATACCACAAACATCCCAAATTCGACGCTTGAACCATATTTTGTAGCCAAATTCTGGCTCTTTGCACGTATTCGCAGTTTGAAATTACGACTTTTTATACCAAAATATGCCAATTACTGAACGCGCTGATGAGTCACATTTTGCCCAAACCCTCCCTGCAGTTTTCAAAATATCCCAAACATCCCAAATTCGACTATTGAGCAATATTTTGGAGCCAAATTCTGGTTCTATGCACGTATTCGCAGTTTGAAATTACGACTTTTTATACCAAAATATGCCAATTACTGAACGCGACGATGAGTCACATTTTGCCCAAACCCTCCCTGCAGTTTTCAAAATATCCCAAACATCCCAAATTCGACTATTGAGCAATATTTTGGAGCCAAATTCTGGCTCTCTGCACGTATTCGTAGTTTGAAATTACGAATTTTTATACCGAATATATGCCAATTACTGGGATCAGCGATGGGTCATATTTTGCCCAAATCCTCCCTGCAGTTTTAAAAATATCACAAACATCCCAAATTCAACGCTTGAACCATATTTTGGAGCCAAATTCTGGCTCTCTGCACGTATTCGCAGTTTGATATTACGACTTTTTATACAGAAAAAATACCAATTACTGAAAGCGGCGATTTGTCACATTTTGCCCAAACCCCTCTGCAGTTTTCGAAATATCTCAAACATCCCAAATTCGACGCTTGGGCCATATTAAGGAGCCCAATTCTGGCTCTGTACATGTATTCGCAGTTTGAAATTACGAATTTTATACCGAAAATATGCCCATTACTGAGAGCAGCGATGGGTCACTGTTTGCCCAAACCCACCCTGCACTTTTGCAAATATCGTAAACATCCCAAATTCGACGCTTGAGCCATATTTTGGAGCCAAGTACTGGCTCTCTGCACATATTCGCTTTTTGAAATTATGAATTTTTATACCGAAAATATGCCAATTACTGAGCTCGCCGATGAGTCACATTTTGCCCAAATCCTCCCTGCAGTTTTCAAAATATACAAAACATCCCAAATTCGACGCTTGAACCATATTTTGAAGCCAAATTCTGGCTCTCTGCACGTATTCGCAGTTTGAAATTACGAATTTTTATACTGAAATTATGCCAGTTACTGAAAGCAGCGATGGATCACATTTTGCCCAAGCCCTCCCTGCAGTTTTCCAAATTTCCCAAACGTCCCAAATTCGACTCTTGAGCCATATTTTGGCGCCAAATTCTGTCTCTCTGCACGTATTTGCAGTTTGAAATTACGAATTTTATACCGAAAATATGCCAGTTACTGAAAGCAGCGACGGATCACATTTTGCCCAAGCCCTCTCTGAAGTTTTCAAAATATCCCAAAAGTCCCAAATTCGACTCTTGAGCCATATTTTGGAGCCAAATTAGGCCTCTATGCCCGTTTTCGCAGTTTGAAATTACGAATTTTATACCGAAAATATGCCAATTACTGAGAGCGGCGATGGGTCACAGTTTGCCCAAATTCACCCTGTAGTTTTGAAAATATCTCAATCATCCCAAATTCGACTCTTGAGCCATATTTTGGAACCAAACTCTGGCTCTCTGCACGTATTCGCAGTTTGAAATTACGACTTTTTATACAAGACAATATGCCAAATACTGAAAGCGGCGATGAGTCACATTTTGCCCAAACCCTCCCTGCAGTTTTCAAAATATCCCCAACATCCCAAACTCGTCCCATGAGCCATATTTTGGAGCCAAATTCTGGCTCTCTGCACGTATTCGCAGTTTGAAATTACGACTTTTTATACCAAAGTATGCCAATTACTGAACGCGCCGATGAGTCACATTTTGCCCAAACCCTCTCTGCAGTTTTCAAAATATCCCAAAAATCCCAAATTTGACCCTTGAGCAATATTTTGGAGCCAAATTCTCGCTCTCTGCACGTATTCGCAGTGTGAAATTACGACTTTTTATACAGAAAAAATGCCAATTACTGAAAGCGGCGATGGATCACATTTTGCCCAAACCCTTCCTGCAGTTTTCAAAATATCCCAAACATCCCAAATTCGACCCTTGAACCATATTTTGGAGCCTAATTCTGACTCTCTGCATGTATTCGCAGTTTGAAATTTCGACTTTTTATACCGAAAATATTCCAAATACTGAAAGCGGCGATGGGTCACATTTTGCCAAACCCCTCTGCAGTTTTCGAAATATCCCAAACATCCCAAATACAACCCTTGAGGAACATTTTGGAGCCAATTTCTGACTCTCTGCACGTATTCGCAGTATGAAATTCCGACTTTTTATACCGAAAATATGCCAGTTACTGAAAGCGGCGATGGATGACCTTTTGCCCAAGTCCTTTCTGCAGTTTTCAAAATATACCAAACGTCCCAAATTCGACGCTTGAGCCATATTTTGGAGCCAAATTCTAGCTCTCGGTTCGTTTTCGCAGTTTGAAATTACGAATTTTATACCGAAAGTATGCCAATTATTTAAAGCGGCGATGGGTCACAGTTTGCCCAAATTCACCCTGCAGTTTTGAAAATATCTCAATCGTCCCAAATTCGACTCTTGAGCCATATTTTGGAACCAAACTCTGGCTCTCTGCACGTATTCGCAATTTGAATTCTGGCTCTTTGCACGTATTCGCTGTTTGAAATTACGACTTTTTATACCAAAATAGGCCAATTACTGAACGCCCCGATGAGTCACATTTTGCCCAAACACTCCCTGCAGTTTTCAAAATATCCCAAACATCCCAAATTTGGCGCTTGAGCAATATTTTGGAGCCAAATTCTCGCTCTCTGCACGTATTCGCAGTTTAAAATTACGACTTTTTATACCGAATATATGCCAATTACTGGGATCAGCGATGTGTCACATTTTGCCCAAACCCTCCCTGCAGTTTTAAAAATATCACAAACAACGCAAATTCGACTCTTGAACCATATTTTTCGAGCCAAATTCTGGCTTTCTGCACGTATTCGCAGTTTGAAATTACGACATTTTATATACAAAAAATGCCAATTACTGAACGCGCCGATGAGTCACATTTTGCCCAAACCCTCCCTACAGTTTTCAAAATATCCAAAACATCCCAAATTTTACGCTTGAGCAATATATTGGAGCAAAATTCCCGCTCTCTGCACGTATTCGCAGTTTGAAATTATGACTTTTTATACCGAATATATATGCCAATTACTGGGATCAGCGATGGGTCACATTTTGCCCAAACCCTCCGTGCAGTTTTAAAAATATCAGAAACATCCCAAATTCGACTCTTGAACCATATTTTGGAGCCAAATTCTGGCTCTCTGCACGTATTGGCAGTTTGAAATTACGACTTTTTATACAGAAAAAATGCCAATTACTGAAAGCGGCGATGGTTCGCATTTTGCCCTAACCTTCCTGATGTTTTCAAAATTTCCCAAACTTCCCAAATTCGACGCTTGGGCCATATTAAGGAGCCAAATTCTGGCTCTCTGCATGTATTCGCAGTTTGAAATTACGAATTTTATACCGAAAATATGGCAATTACTGAGAGCGGCGATGGGTCACAGTTTGCCCAAACCCTCCCTGCAGTTTTCAAAATATCCCAAACATCCAAAATTCGACTATTGAGCAATATTTTGGAGCCAAATTCTGGCTGTCTGCACGTATTCACAGTTTGAAATTACGACTTTTTATACCGAATATATGCCAATTACTGGGATCAGCGATGGGTCACATTTTGCCCAAACTCTCCGTGCAGTTTTAAAAATATCACAAACATCCCAAATTCAACGCTTGAACCATATTTTGGAACCAAATTCTGGCTCTCTGCACGTATTCGCAGTTTGATATTACGACTTTTTATACAGAAAAAATACCAATTACTGAAAGCGGCGATGGGTCACATTTTGCCCAAACCCCTCTGCAGTTTTCGAAATATCTCAAACATCCCAAATTCGACGCATGGGCCATATTAAGGAGCCAAATTCTGGCTCTGTGCATGTATTCGCAGTTTGAAATTACGAATTTTATACCGAAAATATGCCCATTACTGAGAGCAGCGATGGGTCACTGTTTGCCCAAACCCACCATGCAGTTTTGCAAATATCGTAAAATCCCAAATTCGACGCTTGAGCCATATTTTGGAGCCAAGTTCTGGCTCTCTGCACATATTCGATTTTTGAAATTATGAATTTTTATACCGAAAATATGCCAATTACTGAGCTCGCCGATGAGTCACATTTTGCCCAAATCCTCCCTGCAATTTTCAAAATATACAAAACATCCAAAATTCGACACTTGAACCATATTTTGAAGCCAAATTCTGGCTCTCTGCACGTATTCGCAGTTTGAAATTACGAATTTTTATACTGAAATTATGCCAGTTACTGAAAGCAGCGATGGATCACATTTTGCCCAAGCCCTCCCTGCAGTTTTCCAAATTTCCCAAACGTCTCAAATTCGACTCTTGAGCCATATTTTGGCGCCAAATTCTGTCTCTCTGCACGTATTCGCAGTTTGAAATTACGAATTTTATACCGAAAATATGCCAATTACTGAGAGCGGCGATGGGTCACAGTTTGCCCAAACCCACCTTGCAGTTTTGAAATTATCCCAAACATCCCAAATTCGATGCTTGAGCCATATTTTGGCGCCAAATTTTGGCTCTCTGCACGTATTCGCAGTATGAAATTACGACTTTTTATAAAGAAAATATGCCAGTTACTGAAAGCAGCGATGGATCACATTTGCCCAAGCCCTCTCTGAAGTTTTCAAAATATCCCAAAAGTCCCAAATTCGACTCTTGAGCCATATTTTGGAGCCAAATTCGGCCTCTATGCCCGTTTTCGCTGTTTGAAATTACGAATTTTATACCGAAAATATGCCAATTACTGAGAGCGACGATGGGTCACAGTTTGCCCAAATTCACCCTGTAGTTTTGAAAATATCTCAAACATCCCAAATTCGACTCTTGAGCCATATTTTGGAACCAAACTCTGGCTCTCTGCACGTATTCGCAGTTTGAAATTACGAATTTTTATACCGAATATATGCCAATTACTGGGATCATCGATGGGTCACATTTTGCCCAAACCCTCCCTGCAGTTTCAAAAAATATCACAAACATCCCAAATTCGACGCTTGAACCATATTTTGTAGCCAAATTCTGGCTCTTTGCACGTATTCGCAGTTTGAAATTACGACTTTTTATACCGACAATATGCCAAATACTGAAAGCGGCGATGATTCACATTTTGCCCAAACCCCCCCTGCAGTTTTCAAAATATCCCCAACATCCCAAACTCGACCCATGAGCCATATTTTGGAGCCAAATTCTGGCTCTCTGCACGTATTCGCAGTTTGAAATTACGACTTTTTATACCAAAATATGCCAATTACTGAACGCGTCGATGAGTCACATTTTGCCCAAACCCTTCCTGCAGTTTTCAAAATATCCCAAACATCCCAAATTCGACCCTTGAACCATATTTTGGAGCCAAATTCTGACTCTCTGCACGTATTCGCAGTTTGAAATTACGACTTTTTATACCGAAAATATTCCAAATACTGAAAGCGGCGATGGGTCACATTTTGCCAAACCCCTCTGCAGTTTTCGAAATATCCCAAACATCCCAAATACAACCCTTGAGGAATATTTTGGAGCCAATTTCTGACTCTCTGCACGTATTCGCAGTATGAAATTCCAACTTTTTATACCGAAAATATGCCAGTTACTGAAAGCGGCGATGGATGACATTTTGCCCAAGTCCTTTCTGCAGTTTTCAAAATATACCAAACGTCCCAAATTCGACGCTTGAGCCATATTTTGGAGCCAAATTCTAGCTCTCGGTTCGTTTTCGAAGTTTGAAATTACGAATTTTATACCGAAAGTATGCCAATTATTTAAAGCGGCGATGGGTCACAGTTTGCCCAAATTCACCCTGCAGTTTTGAAAATATCTCAATCATCCCAAATTCGACTCTTGAGCCATATTTTGGAACCAAACTCTGGCTCTCTGCACGTATTCGCAATTTGAATTCTGGCTCTTTGCACGTATTCGCTGTTTGAAATTACGACTTTTTATACCAAAATAGGCCAATTACTGAACGCCCCGATGAGTCACATTTTGCCCAAACCCTCCCTGCAGTTTTCAAAATATCCCAAACATCCCAAATTTGGCGCTTGAGCAATATTTTGGAGCCAAATTCTCGCTCTCTGCACGTATTCGCAGTTTAAAATTACGACTTTTTATACCGAATATATGCCAATTACTGGGATCAGCGATGTGTCACATTTTGCCCAAACCCTCCCTGCAGTTGTAAAAATATCACAAACAAACCCAAATTCGACTCTTGAACCATATTTTTCGAGCCAAATTCTGGCTTTCTGCACGTATTCGCAGTTTGAAATTACGACATTTTATATACAAAAAATGCCAATTACTGAAACCAGCGATGGATCACATTTTGCCCAAATCCTTCTTGCAGTTTTCAAAATATCCCAAGCATCCCAAATTCGACGCTTGGGCCATATTAAGGAGCCAAATTCTGGCTCTCTGCATGTATTCACAGTTTGAAATTACGAATTTTATACCGAAAATATGCCAATTACTGAGAGCGGCGATTGGTCTCTGTTTGCCCAAACCCACCCTGCAGTTTTGAAAATATCCAAAACATACCAAATTCGACGCTTGAGCCATACTTTGGAGCCAAGTTCTGGCTCTCTGCAAGTATTCGCAGTTTGAAATTACGACTTTTTATACCGAAAATATGCCGCTTACTGAAAGCAGCGATGGATCACATTTTGCCCAAGCCCTCCCTGCAGTTTTCTAAATATCCCAAACGTCCCAAATTCGACTCTTGAGCCATATTTTGGCGCCAAATTCTGTCTCTCTGCACGTATTCGCAGTTTGAAATTACGAATTTTTATACCAAAATATGCCAATTACTGAACGCGCCGATGAGTCACATTTTGCCCAAACCCTCCCTACAGTTTTCAAAATATCCAAAACATCCCAAATTTTACGCTTGAGCAATATATTGGAGCAAAATTCCCGCTCTCTGCACGTATTCGCAGTTTGAAATTATGACTTTTTATACCGAATATATATGCCAATTACTGGGATCAGCGATGGGTCACATTTTGCCCAAACCCTCCGTGCAGTTTTAAAAATATCAGAAACATCCCAAATTCGACTCTTGAACCATATTTTGGAGCCAAATTCTGGCTCTCTGCACGTATTGGCAGTTTGAAATTACGACTTTTTATACCGAAAAAATGCCAATTACTGAAAGCGGCGATGGTTCACATTTTGCCCAAAACCTTCCTGATGTTTTCAAAATTTCCCAAACTTCCCAAATTCGACGCTTGGGCCATATTAAGGAGCCAAATTCTGGCTCTCTGCATGTATTCGCAGTTTGAAATTACGAATTTTATACCGAAAATATACCAATTACTGAGAGCGGCGATGGGTCACAGTTTGCCCAAATTCACCCTGCAGTTTTGAAAATACCACAAACATCCCAAATTCGACGCTTGAACCATATTTTGTAGCCAAATTCTGGCTCTATGTACGTATTCGCAGTTTGAAATTACGACATTTTATACCAAAATATGCCAATTACTTAACGCGCCAATGAGTCACATTTTGCCCAAACCCTCCCTGCAGTTTTCAAAATATCCCAAACATCCCAAATTCGACTATTGAGCAATATTTTGGAGAAAAATTCTGGCTCTATGCACGTATTCGCAGTTTGAAATTACGACTTTTTACCAAAATATGCCAATTACTGAACGCGCCGATGAGTCACATTTTGGCCAAACCCTCCCTGCAGTTTTCAAAATATCCCAAACACCCCAAATTCGACTATTGAGCAATATTTTGGAGCCAAATTCTGGCTCTCTGCACGTATTCGCAGTTTGAAATTACGAATTTTTATACCGAATATATGCCAATTACTGGGATCAGCGATGGGTCATATTTTGCCCAAATCCTCCCTGCAGTTTTAAAAATATCACAAACATCCCAAATTCAACGCTTGAACCATATTTTGGAGCCAAATTCTGGCTCTCTGCACGTATTCGCAGTTTGATATTACGACTTTTATACAGAAAAAATACCAATTACTGAAAGCGGCGATGGGTCACATTTTGCCCAAACACCTCTGCAGTTTTCGAAATATGTCAAACATCCCAAATTCGACGCTTGGGCCATATTAAGGAGCCAAATTCTGGCTCTGTGCATGTATTCGCAGTTTGAAATTACGAATTTTATACCGAAAATATGCCCATTACTGAGAGCAGCGATGGGTCACATTTGGCCAAATCCTCCCTGCAATTTTCAAAATATACAAAACATCCCAAATTCGACGCTTGGGCCATATTAAGGAGCCAAATTCTGGCTCTCTGCACGTATTCGCAGTTTGAAATTACGAATTTTATACCGAAAATATGCCAGTTACTGAGAGCGGCGATGGGTCACAGTTTGCCCAAACCCACCTTGCAGTTTTGAAATTATCCCAAACATCCCAAATTCGATGCTTGAGCCATATTTTGGCGCCAAATTTTGGCTCTCTGCACGTATTCGCAGTATGAAATTACGACTTTTTATAAAGAAAATATGCCAGTTACTGAAAGCAGCGATGGATCACATTTTGCCCAAGCCCTCTCTGAAGTTTTCAAAATATATCCAAAAGTCCCAAATTCGACTCTTGAGCCATATTTTGGAGCCAAATTCGGCCTCTATGCCCGTTTTCGCAGTTTGAAATTACGAATTTTATACCGAAAATATGCCAATTACTGAGAGCGGCGATAGGTCACAGTTTGCCCAAATTCACCCTGTAGTTTTGAAAATATCTCAAACATCCCAAATTCGACTCTTGAGCCATATTTTGGAACCAAACTCTGGCTCTCTGCACGTATTCGCAGTTTGAAATTACGACTTTTTACACCGAATATATGCCAATTACTGGGATCAGCGATGGGTCACATTTTGCCCAAACCCTCCCTGCAGTTTCAAAAAATATCACAAACATCCCAAATTCGACGCTTGAACAATATTTTGTAGCCAAATTCTGGCTCTTTGCACGTATTCGCAGTTTGAAATTACGACTTTTTATACCGACAATATGCCAAATACTGAAAGCGGCGATGATTCACATTTTGCCCAAACCCCCCCTGCAGTTTTCAAAATATCCCCAACATCCCAAACTCGACCCATGAGCCATATTTTGGAGCCAAATTCTGGCTCTCTGCACGTATTCGCAGTTTGAAATAACGACTTTTTATACCAAAATATGCCAATTACTGAACGCGTCGATGAGTCACATTTTGCCCAAACCCTTCCTGCAGTTTTCAAAATATCCCAAACATCCCAAATTCGACCCTTGAGCCATATTTTGGAGCCAAATTCTGACTCTCTGCACGTATTCGCAGTTTGAAATTACGACTTTTTATACCGAAAATATTCCAAATACTGAAAGCAGCGAGGGGTCACATTTTGCCAAACCCCCCTGCAGTTTTCAAAATTTCCCCAACATCCCAAACTCGACCCATGAGCCATATTTTGGAGCCAAATTCTGGCTCTCTGCACGTATTCGCAGTTTGAAATTACGACTTTTTATACCAAAATAGGCCAATTACTGAACGCCCCGATGAGTCACATTTTGCCCAAACCCTGCCTGCAGTTTTCAAAATATCCCAAACATCCCAAATTTGACGCTTGAGCAATATTTTGGAGCCAAATTCTCGCTCTCTGCACGTATTCGCAGTTTGAAATTACGACTTTTTATACCGAATATATGCCAATTACTGGGATCAGCGATGTGTCACATTTTGCCCAAACCCTCCCTGCAGTTTTAAAAATATCACAAACAACCCAAATTCGACTCTTGAACCATATTTTCGAGCCAAATTCTGGCTTTCTGCACGTATTCGCAGTTTGAAATTACGACATTTTATATACAAAAACGCCAATTACTGAAAGCAGCGATGGATCACATTTTGCCCAAATCCTCCTTGCAGTTTTCAAAATATCCCAAGCATCCCAAATTCGACGCTTGGGCCATATTAAGGAGCCAAATTCTGGCTCTCTGCATGTATTCGCAGTTTGAAATTACGAATTTTATACCGAAAATATGCCAATTACTGAGAGCGGCGATTGGTCACTGTTTGCCCAAACCCACCCTGCAGTTTTGAAAATATCCAAAACATACCAAATTCGACGCTTGAGCCATACTTTGGAGCCAAGTTCTGGCTCTCTGCACGTATTCGCAGTTTGAAATTACGACTTTTTATACCGAAAATATGCCGGTTACTGAAAGCAGCGATGGATCACATTTTGCCCAAGTCCTCCCTGCAGTTTTCCAAATATCCCAAACGTCCCAAATTCCACTCTTGGGCCATATTTTGGCGCCAAATTCTGTCTCTCTGCACGTATTCGCAGTTTGAAATTACGAATTTTATACCGAAAATATGTCAATTACTGAGAGCAGCGATGGGTCACAGTTTGCCCAAACCCACCCTGCAGTTTTGAAAATATCCCAAACATCCCAAGTTCGACGCTTCAGCCATATTTTGGCGCCAAATTCTGGCTCTTTGCACGTATTCGCAGTTTGAAATTACGACATTTTATACAGAAAATATGCCAATTACTGAACGCGCCGATGAGTCACATTTTGCCAAACCCTCCCTGCAGTTTTCAAAAAATCCCAAACATCCCAAATTCAACTATTGAGCAATATTTTGGAGCCAAATTCTGGCTCTCTGCACGTATTCGCAGTTTGAAATTACGACTTTTTATACCGAAAATATACCAATTACTGAAAGCGGCGATGGGTCACATTTTGTCCAAACCCTCTGCAGTTTTCGAATATCCCAAATATCTCTGCTCGTATTCGCAGTTTGAAATTACGACTTTTTATACCGAAAATATGTCAATTACTGAACGCGCCGATGAATCACATTTTGCCCAAGTCCTCCCTGCAGTTTTCAAAATATCTTAAACATCCCAAATTCGACACTTGAATCATATTTTAAATCCAAATTCTGGCTCTCTGCACGTATTCGCAGTTTGAAATTACGAATTTTTTATACTCAAAATATGACAATTACTGAACCCGCCGATGAGTCACATTTTGCCCAAACCCTCCCTGCAGTTTTTCAAATATCCAAAACATCCCAAATTTGACGCTTGAGCTATATTTTGGAGCAAAATTCTCGCTCTCTGCACGTATTCGCCAGTTTGAAATTATGATCTTTTTTTTACCTAATATATGCCAATTACGGGGATCAGCGATGGGTCACATTTTGACCAAACTCTCCCTGCAGTTTTTCAAAATATCCCAAACATCCCAAATTCGACTCTTGGGTCATATTAAGGAACCAAATTCTGGCTCTCTGTATATATTCGCAGTTTGAAATTACGACTTTTTATACCGAAAATATGCCAATTACTGAAAGCTTCGATGGATCACATTTTGCCCAACCCTCCCTTCAGTTTTCAAAATATCCCAAACATCCCAAATACGACCCTTGAGTAATATTTTGGAGCCAATTTCTGGCTCACTGCAAGTATTCGCAGTATGAAATTACGACTTTTTTATACCGAAAATATGTCAGTTACTGAAAGCTGCGATGAATCACATTTTGCCCAAGCCCTCTCTGAAGTTTTGAAAATATCCCAAAAGTCCCAAATTCGAATCTTGAGCCATATTTTGGAGCCAAATTCGGCCTCTCGGCCCGTTTTCGCAGTTTGAAATTATGAATTTTATACCGAAAATATGCCAATTACTGAGAGCGGCGATTGGGTCACAGTTTGCCCAAATTCACCCTGCAGTTTTGAAAAATATCTCAAACATCCCAAATTCGACTCTTGAGCCATATTTTGGAACCAAACTCTGGCTCTCTGCACGTATTCGCAGTTTGAAATTACGACTTTTTATACCGAATATATGCCAATTACTGGGATCAGCGATGGGTCACATTTTGCCCAAACCCTCCCTGCAGTTTTAAAAATATCACAACATCCCAATTCGACGCTTGAACCATATTTTGTAGCCAAATTCTGTCTCTTTGCACGTATTCGCAGTTTGAAATTACGACTTTTTATACCGACAATATGCCAATACTGAAAGCGGCGATGAGTCACATTTTGCCCAAACCCCCCTGAAGTTTTCAAAATATCCCAACATCCCAAATTCGACCCTTGAGCCATATTTTGGAGCCAAATTCTGGCTCTCTGCACGTATTCGCAGTTTGAAATTTCGACTTTTTATACCAAAATATGCCAATTACTGAACACGCCCGATGAGGCACATTTTTGCCCAAACCCTCTGTGCAGTTTTCAAAATATCCAAACATCCCAAATTTGACGCTTGAGCAATATTTTGGAGCCAAATTCTCGCTCTCTGCACGTATTCGCAGTTTGAAATTACGACTTTTTATACCGAATATATGCCAATTACTGGGATCAGCGATGTGTCACAATTTTGCCCAAACCCTCCCTGCAGTTTTGAAAATATCCCAAACATCCCAAATTCGACGCTTGGGCCATATTAAGGAGCCAAATTCTGGCTCTCTGCAAGTATTCGCAGTTTGAAATTACGAATTTTATGCCGAAATATGCCAATTACTGAGAGCGGCGATGGGTCACAGTTTGCCCAAACCCACCCTGCAGTTTTGAAAATATCCCAAACATCCCAAATTCGACGCTTGAGCCATATTTTGGAGCCAAGTTCTGGCTCTCTGCACGCATTCGCTTTTTGAAATTACGAAATTTTATACCGAAAATATGCCAATTACTGAGCGAGCCGTTGAGTCACATTTTGCCCAAGTCCTCCCTGCAGTTTTCAAAACATCCCAAACATCCCAAATTCGACACTTGAACCATATTTTGAAGCCAAATTCTGGCTCTCTGCACTTATTCGCAGTTTGAAATTACTACTTTTTATACCGAAAAAATGCCAAATACTGAAAGCAGCGATGGGTCACATTTTGCCCAACCCCCCCCCCCCTGCAGTTTTGAAAATATCCCAAACATCCCAAATTCGACTTTTGAGCCATATTTTGGAGCTAAATTCTCGCTCTCTGCACATATTCGAATTTTGAAATTACAACTTTTTGTACTGAAAATATGCCAATTACTGAACGCGCCGATGAGTCACATTTTGCCCTAACCCTCCCTGCAGTTTTCAAAATATCCAAACATCCCAAATTTGACGCTTGAGCAATATTTTGGAGCAAAATTCTCGCTCACTGCACGTATTCACAGTTTGAAATTACGAAATTTTATACCGACTATATGCCAATTAATGAGATCAGCGATGGGTTACATTTTGCCCAATCCCTCCCTGGCAGTTTTAAAATATCACAAACATAAAAAATTCGACGCCTGAACCATAATTTGGAGCCAAATTCTGGCGTGTTTTTGCACGTATTCGCAGTTTGAAATTACGACTTTTTATACAGAAAAAATGCCAATTACTGAAAGGGGCGATGGATCACGTTTTGCCCAAACCTCCGTGCAGTTTTCAAAATATCCCAAACGTCAAAAATTCGAAGTTTGAGCCATATTTTGGAGCCAAATTCTGGCTCTCGGCACGTTTTCGCTGTTTGAAATTACGAATTTTATACCCGAAAATATCCAATTACTGAGACCAAGCGATATGTTACAGTTTGCCCCAACACCACCCTGCAGTTTTGAAAATATCCCAAACATCCAAATTCGACTATTGAACCATATTTTGGAGCCAAATTCTGGCTCTCTGCACGTATTCGCAGTTTGAAATTACGACGTTTTATACCAAAATATGCCAATTACTGAACGCTCCGATGAGTCCACAGTTTTGCCCAAACCCTTCCATCAGTTTTCAAAATATCCAAAACATCTCAAATTTGACGCTTGAAGCAATATTTTAGAGCAAAATTTCCGCTCTCTGCACGTATTCGCAGTTTGAAATTATGACTTTTTATACCGAATATATGCCAATAACTGGGATCAGCGATGGGTCACATTTTCCCTAAACCCTCCGTGCAGTTTTAAAAATATCAGAAACATCCCAAATTCGACTTCTTGAACCATATTTTGGAGCCAAATTCTGGCTCTCTGCACGTATTCGCAGTTTGAAATTACGACAATTTTATACAGAAAAAATGCCAATTACTGAAAGCGGCGATGGATCACAAATTTCCCAAACCCTCTCTGCAGTTTTCAAAATATCCCAAACATCCCAAATTCGACGTTTGGGCCATATTAAGGAGCCAATTATGGCTCTCTGCATGTATTCGCAGTTTGAAATTACGAATTTTATACCGAAAATATGCCAATTACTGAGAGCGGCGATGGGTCACAGTTTGACCAAACCAACCCTGCAGTTTTGAAAATATCCCAAACATCCCAAATTCGACGCTTGAGCCATATATTGGCGCCAAATTCTGGCTCTCTGCACGTATTCGCAGTTTGGAATTATGACTTTTTATACCGAAATATGCAATTACTGAACGCACCGATGAGTCACATTTTGCCCAAACCCTCCCCTGCAGTTTTGAAAATATCCGAAACATCCCAAATTCGACGCTTGAGCCATATATTGGCGCCAAATTCTGGCTCTCTGCACGTATTCGCAGTTCGACTTTTTATACCGAATATATGCCAATTACTGGGATCAGCGATGGGTCACATTTTGCCCAAACCCTCCCTGCAGTTTTCAAAATATCCCAAACATTCCAAATTCGACCCTTGAACCATATTTTGGAGCCAAATTCTCTCTCTCTGCACGTATTCGCAGTTTGAAATTACGACTTTTTATACCGAAAATATACCAATTACTGAAAGCGGCGATGGGTCACATTTTGCCCAAACCCCTCTGCAGTTTTCAAAATATCCCAAACATCCCAAATACGACCCTTGAAGAATATTTTGGAGCCAATTTCTGGCTCTCTGCACGTATTCGCAGATTACGACTTTTTATACCGAAAATATGCCAGTTACTGAAAACGGCGATGGATCACATTTTGCCCAAGCCCTCTCTGCAGTTTTCAAAATATCCCAAACGTCCCAAATTCGACGCTTGAACCATATTTTGGAGCCAAATTCTGGCTCTCGGCACGTTTTCGCAGTTTGAAATTACGACTTTTTATATCAAAATATGCCAATTACTGAACGCGCCGATGAGTCACATTTTGCCCAAACCCTCCCTGCAGTTTTCAAAATATCCCAAACATCCAAAATTCGACTATTGAGCAATACTTTGGAGCCAAATTCTGGCTCACTGCACGTATTCGCAGTTTGAAATTACGACTTTTTATACCGAATATATGCCAATTACTGGGATCAGCGATGGGTCACATTTTGGCCAAACACTCCCTGCAGTTCTAAAAATATCACAAACATCCCAAATTCGACGCTTGAACCATATTTTGGAGCCAAATTCTGGCTCTCTGCACGTATTCGCAGTTTGAAATTACTAATTTTATACCGAAAATATACCAATTACTGAAAGCGGCGATGGGTCACATTTTGCCCAAACCCCTATGCAGTTTTCGAAATATCCCAAACATCCCAAATACGACCCTTGAAGAATATTTTGGAGCCAATTTCTGGCTCTCTGCACGTATTCGCAGTATGAAATTACGACTTTTTATACCGAAAATATGCCAGTTACTGAAAGCGGCGATGGATCACATTTTGCCCAAGCCCTCTCTGCAGTTTTCAAAATATCCCAAAAGTCCCAAATTCGACGCTTGAGCCATATTCTGGAGCCAAATTCTGCCTCTCGGCACGTTTTCGCAGTTTGAAATTACGAATTTTATACCGAAAATATACTAATTACTGAGAGCGGCGATGGGTCACAGTTTGCCCAAATTCACCCTCCAGTTTTGAAAATATCTCAATATCCCAAATTCGACTCCTGAGCCATATTTTGGTACCAAACTCTAGCTCTCTGCACTTATTCGCAGTTTGAAATTACGACTTTTTATACCGAATATATGCCAATTACTGGGATCAGCGATGGGTCACATTTTGCGCAAACCCACCCTGCAGTTTTAAAAAATATCACAAACATCCCAAATTCGACGCTTGAACCATATTTTGTAGCCAAATTCTGGCTCTTTGCATGTATTCGCAGTTTGAAATTATGACTTTTCATGAGTGATGCAGAGGCTTAAGAGAGTGATGCAGAGGCTCAAGAGAGGGATGTAGAGACTCAAGAGAGGGATGCAGAGGCTCAAGAGAGGGATGCAGAGGCTCAAGTGAGGGATGCAGAGGCACAAGAGAAAGATGCAGAGACACTTGAGAACGATGCAAAGGCTCAAGAGTGGGATGCAGACGCTTAAGAGAGTGATGCAAAGGCTCAAGAGAGGGATGCAGAGGCTCAAGAGAATGATGTAGAGGCTCAAGAGAGGGATGCAGAGGCTCAAGAGAATGATGCAGAGGCTCAAGAGAGTGATGCAGAGGATCAAGAGAGTGATGCAGAGACTGAAGAGAGAGCTAAAGAGGCTTAAGTTAGTGATGCAGAGGCTCAAGAGAGTGATGCATGGGCTCAAGAGAATGATGTAGAGGCTTAAGAGAGTGATGTAGAAGCTAAAGAAATAGTCAAGGTACAAATGGTTGATTGAGAATCATGTATTTAAGGGTAATTTGCAATTCATTACGTGTGTGCATCATATTTATCGTAAATATCATGAATTAATGGCTTTAAACCGAAAAGGCTGGAAAACGTGGAAAAACGGTAAAATATTGCATAAATCGTTGATATTTGGTTTAAATCTCATACAGGAAACAAGGATGAAAAACCCCAAAATATTGCTAAATTCGATGATTTTAAGTACAAAGCACAATGCAAGAAAACTTGCTTGAAAAACGCCATATTATGTGAAATTCTGAGATTTGTAGGCCAAATCACATATATTTGGACAACATGAAGCAGTATCAAAAAATGAGTAAATTCAAACATTTTAACCTGATATCACTCAACATGAAAAACGTGAAAAAAGTCACTATAATACCATATTCGAGGACTTTTACATAGAATCATAGAGCGAGGATGCGTATTATTTTGATCAATAAAAAGGCATATGAAAACGTTGTTTCCAATTCAAATGATAAAAACCAATGTGTTTTCTATAGAATTACCTAAAGTGTTCCTGAATTTCTGTTTATATCATCGTAAGAAGAGGTACTCATAAAACTGCTTTACTCCGGCTGAAACTTTGAAATATGCAATAAAAACAGAAAATCTCCCCTAATCAATATCCTACTCACTATTTTAACGAGATACAAATAGTTGATTTAAAATCAAGTATTTAATTTTAATTTGCAATTAATTACGTGTTTGCATCATATTTATCGTAAATTTATTGAATTAATGGCAATACACCGAAAAGGCTTGAAAGCGCGGAAAAATGGCAAAATATTGCCTAAATCGTTGATATTTGGTTTAAATCTTAAAGAAAACCAGGATGAAAAACCTCAAAATATTGCTAAATTCGATGATATTATGTACAAAGCACAATGCATGAAAACGCAATAAATATTGCTTAAAACGCAATATTATGCGAAATTCTGAGAATTGTAGGCTAAATTACCTTTTGCGAGACAACATGAAGTAGTATCAAAATATTAGTAAAATCGAACATATTTACCTAAAATTACTCTACATGAAAAACGTGAAAAAGTCACTAAAAATACCAAATTTGACGATTTTTACATCAAATCATATTTATTTCGATACTATTTCATGTAGTATCACGATATGTGATTTGGCCTTCAAATCTCAGAATTTCGCATAATATTGCTTTTTAAGCAAGTTTTCTTGCATTTTGTTTCGTACGAAAAAACATCGAATTTAGCAATATTTTGACGTTTATAATCTCTTGTTCCTTTATGTGATTTAAACAAAATATCATCGAATTAGGATAAATTTTGCCGTTTTTCCACGTTTTTGTGAATTTTCAGTTTATTTGTATTAATTCATTATATATACGATAAAAATGATGCAAACACATAATTGATTAGATAATATCCTTAAATACTTAATTTTCAAACAACTATTTGTTTCTCGTTAAAATACTGAGTAGGATATTGAAAAGGGGAGAAGTTCTATTTTTATTGCATATATCGACGTTTCAGCTGGAATAGAGATGTTTTCGTGTACATCTTCCATCGGTTATATAAACGGAAAATCAAGAACATTTTAGTTAATTCTAATGAAAACACATTGTTTTTTTATTATTTGTATTGGAAAGAACATTGTCATATGTCTTTTCTTGGATCTAAATAATACGAAACCTCGCTCTTTGATTTGAAGTTAAAATTCTCAAATATGGTAAAATAGTGACTTTTTCACGTTAATCATGTAGGTTGATATTACGTAAATATATTCATTTTTACCAATATTTCGATACTATTTCATTTAGTATCACGATATGTGATTTGGCCTTCAGATCTCAGAATTTCGCATAATATTGCATTTTAAGCAAGTTTTCTTGCATTTTGTTTCGTACGAAAAAACATCGAATTTAGCAATATTTTGACGTTTATCATACCCTTTTCCTTCATGTGATTTAAACAAAATATCATCGAATTAGGCAACATTTTCCCGTTTTTCCACGCTTTTGTGAATTTTCAGTTTATTGTTATTAATTCATTACATATACGATAAAACTGATGCAAACACATAATTGATTACAAATTAATCTTAAATACTTCATTTTCAATCAACCATTTGTTTCTCGTTAAAATACTGAGTAGGATATTTAAAAGGGGAGAAGTTCTGTTTTTATTGCATATATCGACGTTTCAGCCGGAATAGAGATGTTTTCGTGTACGTCTTCCATCGGTAAAATAAACGGAAAATCAGGAACATTTTAGTTAATTCTATTGCAAACACATTGATTTTTATCGTTTGTATTGGATAAAACATTGTCAAATGTCTTTTCTTGGATCAAAATAATACGAAACCTCGCTCTATGATTTGAAGTTAAAATCCTCATATATGGTAAAATAGTGATTTTTTTACGTTAATCATGTAGTTTGATATTACGTAAATATATTCATTTTTACCAATATTTCGATACTATTTCATGTAGCATCACGATATGTGATTTGGCCTTCAAATCTCAGAATTTCGAATAATATTGCATTTTAAGCAAGTTTTCTTGCATTTTGTTTCGTACGAAAAATCATCGAATTTAGCAATATTTTGACGTTTATCATCTCTTTTTCCTTTATGTGATTTAAACAAAATATCATCGAATTAGGCAATATTTAGCAGTTTTTCCACGTTTTTGTGAATTTTCAGTCTATGGGTATTAATTCATTATATATACGATAAAAATGATGCAAACACATAATTGATTAGATAATAACCATAAATATTTTATTTTCAATCATCTATTTGTTTCTCGTTAAAATACTGAGTAAGATATTGAAATGGGGAAAAGTTCGGTTTTTATTGCATATATCGACGTTTCAGCCGGATTAGAGCGGTTTTACGTGTAAATCTTCCATCGGTAATATATGCGGAAAATCAAGAACATTTTAGTTAATTCTAAGGAAAACACATTGTTTTTTATCATTTGTATTGGAAACAGCATTGTCATATGTCTTTTCTTGGATCTAAATAATAAGAAACCTCGCTCTATGATTTGAAGTTAAAATCCTCAAATATGGTAAAATAGTGACTTTTTCACGTTAATCATGTAGTTTGATATTACGTAAATATATTCATTTTTACCAATATTTCGATACTATTTCATGTAGTATCACGATATGTGATTTGGCCTTCAAATCTCAGAATTTTGCATAATATTCATTTTAAGCAAGTTTTCTTGCATTTCGTTTCGTACGAAAAAACATCGAATTTAGCAATATTTTGACGTTTATCATCCCTTTTTCCTTTGTGATTTAAACAAAATATCATCGAATTAGGCAAAATTTTGCCGCTTTTCCACGTTTTTGTGAATTTTCAGTTTATTGTTATTAATTCATTATATATACGATAAAAATGAAGCAAACACAAAATTGATTAGAAATTAATCTTAAATACTTCATTTTCAATCAACCATTTGTTTTTCGTTAAAATACTGAGTAGGATATTTAAAAGGGGAGAAGTTCTGTTTTTATTGCATATATCGACGTTTCAGCCGGAATAGAGATGTTTTCGTGTACGTCTTCCATCGGTAAAATAAACGGAAAATCAGGAACATTTTAGTTAATTCTTTTGCAAACACATTGATTTTTATCGTTTGTATTGGATAAAACATTGTCAAATGTCTTTTCTTGGATCTAAATAATACGAAACCTCGCTCCATGATTTGAAGGTAAAATCCTCATATATGGTAAAATAGTGACTTTTTCACGTTAATCATGTAGTTTCATATTACGTAAATATATTCATTATTACCAATATTTCGATACTATTTCATGTAGTATCACGATATGTGATTTGGCCTTCAGATCTCAGAATTTCGCATAATATTGCATTTAAAACAAGTTTTCTTGCATTTTGTTTCGTACGAAAAATCATCGAATTTAGCAATATTTTGACGTTTATCATCCCCATTTCCTTTATGTGATTTAAACAAAATATCATCGAATTAGGCAATATTTAGCAGTTTTTCCACGTTTTTCTGAATTTTCAGTCTATGGGTATTATTTCATTATATATACGATAAAAATGATGCAAACACATAATTGATTAGATAATAACCTTAAATATTTCATTTTCAATCATCTATTTGTTTCTCGTTAAAATACTGAGTAAGATATTGAAAAGGGGAGAAGTTCGGTTTTTATTGCATATATCGACGTTTCAGCCGGATCGGTAATATAAACGGAAAATCAAGAACATTTTAGTTAATTCTAAGGAAAACACATTGTTTTTTATCATTTGTATTGGAAACATTCATTGGAACTAACTAAAATGTTCTTGATTTTCAGTTTATATTACCGATGGAAGATGTACACGTAAAATCGCTCTAATCCTGCTGAAACGTCGATATATGCAATAAAAACCGAACTTCTCCCCTTTTCAATATCCTACTCAGAATTTTAACGAGAAACAAATGGTTGATTGAAAATGAAGTATTTGAGGTTAATTTCTAATCAATTATGTGTTTGCATCATTTTTATCGTATATATAATGAATTAATAACAATAAACTGAAAATTCACAAAAACGTGGAAAAACGGGAAAATGTTGCCTAATTCGATGATAATTTGTTTAAATCACATAAAGGAAAAAGAGATGATAAACGTCAAAATATTCCTAAATTTGATGATTTTTCGTACGAAACAAAATGCAAGAAAACTTGCTTAAAATGCAATATAATGCAAAATTCTGAGATTTGAAGGCCAAATCACATATCGTGATACTACATGAAATAGTATCGAAATATTGGTAAAAATGAATATATTTACGTAATATCAAGCTACAGGAAAAACGTGAAAAAGTCACTATTTAACCATATTTGAGGATTTTAACTTTAAATCATAGGGCGAGGTTTCGTATTATTTAGATCCTACAAAAGACATTTGACAATGTTGTTTCCAATACAAACGTTAAAAATCAATGTGTTTTCAATAAAATTAACTAAAATGTTCCTGATTTTCAGTTTATATTACCGATGGAAAATGTACACGAACACATCTCTATTCCAGCTGAAACGTCGATATATGCAATAAAAATATAACTTCTCCCCTTTTCTATATCTTACTCAGTATTTTAACGAGAAACAAATTGTTGATTGAAAATGAAGTATTTAAGGTTATTTTCTAATCAATTATGTGTTTGCATCATTTTTATCGTATATATAATGAATAAATACCCATAAACTGAAAATTCACAAAAACATGGAAATACGGCAAAATATTGCCAAATTCTATGATATTTTGTTTAAATCACAAAGGAAATGGGGATGATAAACGTCAAAATATTGATAAATTCGATGATTTTTCGTACGAAACAAAATGCAAGAAAACTTGTTTTAAATGCAATATTATGCAAAATTCTGAGATCTGAAGGCCAAATCACATATCGTGATACTACATGAAATAGTATCGATATATTGGTAAAAATGAATATATTTACGTAATATGAAAATACATGATTTACGTGAAAAAGTAATATTACCATATTTTACCATATACGAGGTATATACCATATACGAAATTTTACCATATACGAGGATTTTAACTTCAAATCATAGAGCGAGGTTTCGTATTATTTAGATCCAAGAAAAGACATATGACAATGTTGTTTCCAATACAAATGATAAAAAACAATGTGTTTTCATTAGAACTAACTAAAATGTTCTTGATTTTCCGTTTATATTACCGATGGAAGATGTACACGTAAAATCGCTCTAATCCTGCTGAAACGTCGATATATGCAATAAAAACCGAACTTCTCCCCTTTTCAATATCCTACTCAGTATTTTAACGAGAAACAAATGGTTGATTGAAAACGAAGTATTTGAGGTTAATTTCTAATCAATTATGTGTTTGCATCATTTTTATCGTATATATAATGAATTAATAACAATAAACTGAAAATTCACAAAAACGTGGAAAAACGGGAAAATGTTGCCTAATTCGATGATAATTTGTTTAAATCACATAAAGGAAAAGGGGATGATAAACGTCAAAATATTGATAAATTCGATGATTTTTCGTACGAAACATAATGCAAGAAAACTTGCTTAAAATGCAATATTATTCGAAATTCTGAGATTTGAAGGCCAAATCACATATCGTGATACAACATGAAATAGTATCGAAATTTTGGTAAAAAGGAATATATTTACGTAATATGAAACTACATGATTAACGTGAAAAAGTCACTATTTTACCATATATGAGGATTTAACTTCAAATCATAGAGCGAGGTTTCGTATTATTTAGATCCAAGAAAAGACATTTGACAGTGTTTTATCCAATACAAACGATAAAATTCAATGTATTTTCAATAGAATTAACTAAAATGTTCCTGATTTTCCGTTTATTTTACCGATGGAAGACGTACACGAAAACATCTCTATTCCGGCTGAAACGTCGATATATGCAATAAAAACAGAACTTCTCCCCTTTTCAATATCCTACTCAGTATTTTACCGAGAAACAAATGGTTGATTGAAAATGAAGTATTTAAGACTAATTTCTAATCAATTATGTGTTTGCATCATTTTTATCGTATATATAATGAATTAATAACAATAAACTGAAAATTCACAAAAACGTGGAAAAACGGGAAAATGTTGCCTAATTCGATGATATTATGTTTAAATCACATAAAGGAAAAGGGCATGATAAACGTCAAAATATTCGTAAATTTGATGATTTTTCGTACGAAACAAAATGCAAGAAAACTTGCTTAAAATGCAATATTATGCGAAATTCTGAGATTTGAAGGCCAAATCACATATCGTGATACTACATGAAATAGTATCGAAATATTTTTAAAAATGAATATATTTAAGTAATATCAAGCTACAGGAAAAACGTGAAAAAAGTCACTATTTAACCATATTTGAGGATTTTAACTTCAAATCATAGGGCGAGGTTTCGTATTATTTAGATCCAAGAAAAGACATATGACAATGTTGTTTCCAATACAAATGATAAAAAACAATGTGTTTTAAATAGAATTAACTAAAAGGTTCCTGATTTTCAGTTTATATTACCGATGGAAAATGTACACGAACACATCTCTATTCCAGCTGAAACGTCGATATATGCAATAAAAATAGAACTTCTCCCCTTTTAAATATCTTACTCAGTATTTTAGCGACAAACAAATAGTTGATTCAAAATGAAGTATTTAAGGTTATTATCTAATCAATTATGTGTTTGCATTATTTTTATCGTATATATAATGAATTAATAACAATAAACTGAAAATTCACAAAAACGTGGAAAACGGCAAAATATTGCCTGATTCGATGATATTATGTTCAAATCACATAAAGGAAAAGGGCATGATAAACGTCAAAATATTCCTAAATTCGATGATTTTTCGTACGAAACAAAATGCAAGAAAACTTGCTTAAAATGAAATATTATGCGAAATTCTGAGATTTGAAGGCCAAATCACATATCGTGATACTACATGAAATAGTATCGAAATATTAGTAAAAATGAATATATTTACGTAATATCAAACTACATGAAAAACGTGAAAAAAGTCATTATTTAACCATATTTGAGGATTTTAACTTCATATCATAGAGCGAGGTTTCGTATTATTTAGATCCAAGAAAAGACATATGACAATGTTGTTTCCAATACAAATGATAAAAATCAATGTGTTTTCATTAGAATTAACTAAAATGTTCCTGATTTTCCGTTTATATTACCGATGGAAGATGTACACGAAAACCGCTCTATTCCGGCTGAAACGTTGATATATGCAATAAAAACAGAACTTCTTCCCTTTTCAATATCTTACTCAGTATTTTAACGAGAAACAAATAGTTGATTCAAATTGAAGAATTTAAGGTTATTATCTAATCAATTATGTGTTTGCATCATTTTTATCGTATATATAATGAATTAATACCCTTTGACTGAAAATTCACAAAAACGTGGAAAAACGGCAAAATATTGCCTAATTCGATGATATTTTGTTTAAATCACATAAAGGAAAAAGAGATGATAAACGTCAAAATATTCCTAAATTTGATGAGTTTTCGTACGAAACAAAATGCAAGAAAACTTGCTTAAAATGCAATATAATGCAAAATTCTGAGATTTGAAGGCCAAATCACATATCGTGATACTACATGAAATAGTATCGAAATATTGGTAAAAATGAATATATTTACGTAATATCAAGCTACAGGAAAAACGTGAAAAAAGTCACTATTTAACCATATTTGAGGATTTTAACTTTAAATCATAGGGCGGGGTTTCGTATTATTTAGATCCTACAAAAGACATTTGACAATGTTCTTTCCAATACAAACGTTAAAAATCAATGTGTTTTCAATAAAATTAACTAAAATGTTCCTGATTTTCAGTTTATATTACCGATGGAAGATGTACACGAACACATCTCTATTCCAGCTGAAACGTTGATATATGCAATAAAAATATAACTTCTCCCTTTTTCTATATCTTACTCAGTATTCTAACGAGAAACAAATTGTTGATTGAAAATGAAGTATTTAAGGTTATTATCTAATCAATTATGTGTTTGCATCCTTTTTATCGTATATATAGTGAATTAATAACAATAAACTGAAAATTCACAAAAACGTGGAAAAACGGCAAAATTTTGCCTAATTCGATGATATTTTGTTTAAATCACAAAGGAAAAAGGGATGATAAACGTCAAAATATTGCTAAATTCGATTTTTTTTCGTACTAAACAAAATGCAAGAAAACTTGCTTAAAATGTAATATTAAAGCAAAATTTTGAGATTTGAAGGCCAAATCACATATCGTGATACTACATGAAATAGTATCGAAATATTGGTAAAAATGAATATATTTGCGTAATATCAAACTACATGATTAACGTGAAAAAGTCACTATTTTACCATATTTGAGGATTTTAACTTCAAATCATAGAGCGAGGTTTCGTATTATTTAGATCCAAGAAAAGACAAATGACAATGCTGTTTCCAATACAAATGATAAAAAATAATGTGTTTTCCTTAGAATTAACTAAAATGTTCTTGATTTTCCGTTTATATTACCGATGGAAGATGTACACGTAAAACCGCTCTAATCCGGCTGAAACGTCGATATATGCAATAAAACCGAACTTTTCCCCTTTTCAATATCTTACTCAGTATTTTAACGAGAAACAAATAGATGATTGAAAATGAAATATTTAAGGTTATTATCTAATCAATTATGTGTTTGCATCATTTTTATCGTATATATAATGAATTAATACCCATAGACTGAAAATTCACAAAAACGTGGAAAAACGGCTAAATATTGCCTAATTCGATTATATTTTGTTTAAATCACATAAAGGAAAAAGAGATGATAAACGTCAAAATATTGCTAAATTCGATGATTTTTCGTACGAAATAAAATGCAAGAAAACTTGCTTAAAATGCAATATAATGCAAAATCCTGAGATTTGAAGGCCAAATCACATATCGTGATACTACATGAAATAGTATCGAAATATTTTTAAAAATGAATATATTTACCTAATATCAAGCTACAGGAAAAACGTGAAAAAAGTCACTATTTAACCATATATGAGGATTTTAACTTCAAATCATAGGGCGAGGTTTCGTATTATTTAGATCCAAGAAAAGACATTTGACAATGTTGTTTCCAATACAAACGTTAAAAATCAATGTGTTTTCAATAAAATTAACTAAAATGTTCCTGATTTTCAGTTTATATTACCGATGGAAAATGTACACGAACACATCTCTATTCCAGCTGAAACGTCGATATATGCAATAAAAATATAACTTCTCCCCTTTTCTATATCTTACTCAGTATTTTAACGAGAAACAAATTGTTGATTGAAAATGAAGTATTTAAGGTTATTTTCTAATCAATTATGTGTTTGCATCATTTTTATCGTATATATAATGAATAAATACCCATAAACTGAAAATTCACAAAAACATGGAAATACGGCAAAATATTGCCAAATTCTATGATATTTTGTTTAAATCACAAAGGAAATGGGGATGATAAACGTCAAAATATTGATAAATTCGATGATTTTTCGTACGAAACAAAATGCAAGAAAACTTGTTTTAAATGCAATATTATGCAAAATTCTGAGATCTGAAGGCCAAATCACATATCGTGATACTACATGAAATAGTATCGATATATTGGTAAAAATGAATATATTTACGTAATATGAAAATACATGATTTACGTGAAAAAGTAATATTACCATATTTTACCATATACGAGGTATATACCATATACGAAATTTTACCATATACGAGGATTTTAACTTCAAATCATAGAGCGAGGTTTCGTATTATTTAGATCCAAGAAAAGACATATGACAATGTTGTTTGCAATACAAATGATAAAAAACAATGTGTTTTCATTAGAACTAACTAAAATGTTCTTGATTTTCCGTTTATATTACCGATGGAAGATGTACACGTAAAATCGCTCTAATCCTGCTGAAACGCCGATATATGCAATAAAAACCGAACTTCTCCCCTTTTCAATATCCTACTCAGTATTTTAACGAGAAACAAATGGTTGATTGAAAACGAAGTATTTGAGGTTAATTTCTAATCAATTATGTGTTTGCATCATTTTTATCGTATATATAATGAATTAATAACAATAAACTGAAAATTCACAAAAACGTGGAAAAGCGGGAAAATGTTGCCTAATTCGATGATAATTTGTTTAAATCACATAAAGGAAAAGGGGATGATAAACGTCAAAATATTGATAAATTCGATGATTTTTCGTACGAAACATAATGCAAGAAAACTTGCTTAAAATGCAATATTATTCGAAATTCTGAGATTTGAAGGCCAAATCACATATCGTGATACAACATGAAATAGTATCGAAATTTTGGTAAAAAGGAATATATTTACGTAATATGAAACTACATGATTAACGTGAAAAAGTCACTATTTTACCATATATGAGGATTTAACTTCAAATCATAGAGCGAGGTTTCGTATTATTTAGATCCAAGAAAAGACATTTGACAGTGTTTTATCCAATACAAACGATAAAATTCAATGTATTTTCAATAGAATTAACTAAAATGTTCCTGATTTTCCGTTTATTTTACCGATGGAAGACGTACACGAAAACATCTCTATTCCGGCTGAAACGTCGATATATGCAATAAAAACAGAACTTCTCCCCTTTTCAATATCCTACTCAGTATTTTACCGAGAAACAAATGGTTGATTGAAAATGAAGTATTTAAGACTAATTTCTAATCAATTATGTGTTTGCATCATTTTTATCGTATATATAATGAATTAATAACAATAAACTGAAAATTCACAAAAACGTGGAAAAACGGGAAAATGTTGCCTAATTCGATGATATTATGTTTAAATCACATAAAGGAAAAGGGCATGATAAACGTCAAAATATTCGTAAATTTGATGATTTTTCGTACGAAACAAAATGCAAGAAAACTTGCTTAAAATGCAATATTATGCGAAATTCTGAGATTTGAAGGCCAAATCACATATCGTGATACTACATGAAATAGTATCGAAATATTTTTAAAAATGAATATATTTAAGTAATATCAAGCTACAGGAAAAACGTGAAAAAAGTCACTATTTAACCATATTTGAGGATTTTAACTTCAAATCATAGGGCGAGGTTTCGTATTATTTAGATCCAAGAAAAGACATATGACAATGTTGTTTCCAATACAAATGATAAAAAACAATGTGTTTTAAATAGAATTAACTAAAAGGTTCCTGATTTTCAGTTTATATTACCGATGGAAAATGTACACGAACACATCTCTATTCCAGCTGAAACGTCGATATATGCAATAAAAATAGAACTTCTCCCCTTTTAAATATCTTACTCAGTATTTTAGAGACAAACAAATAGTTGATTCAAAATGAAGTATTTAAGGTTATTATCTAATCAATTATGTGTTTGCATTATTTTTATCGTATATATAATGAATTAATAACAATAAACTGAAAATTCACAAAAACGTGGAAAACGGCAAAATATTGCCTGATTCGATGATATTATGTTCAAATCACATAAAGGAAAAGGGCATGATAAACGTCAAAATATTCCTAAATTCGATGATTTTTCGTACGAAACAAAATGCAAGAAAACTTGCTTAAAATGAAATATTATGCGAAATTCTGAGATTTGAAGGCCAAATCACATATCGTGATACTACATGAAATAGTATCGAAATATTAGTAAAAATGAATATATTTACGTAATATCAAAATACATGAAAAACGTGAAAAAAGTCATTATTTAACCATATTTGAGGATTTTAACTTCATATCATAGAGCGAGGTTTCGTATTATTTAGATCCAAGAAAAGACATATGACAATGTTGTTTCCAATACAAATGATAAAAATCAATGTGTTTTCATTAGAATTAACTAAAATGTTCCTGATTTTCCGTTTATATTACCGATGGAAGATGTACACGAAAACCGCTCTATTCCGGCTGAAACGTTGATATATGCAATAAAAACAGAACTTCTTCCCTTTTCAATATCTTACTCAGTATTTTAACGAGAAACAAATAGTTGATTCAAATTGAAGAATTTAAGGTTATTATCTAATCAATTATGTGTTTGCATCATTTTTATCGTATATATAATGAATTAATACCCATAGACTGAAAATTCACAAAAACGTGGAAAAACGGCAAAATATTGCCTAATTCGATGATATTTTGTTTAAATCACATAAAGGAAAAAGAGATGATAAACGTCAAAATATTCCTAAATTTGATGAGTTTTCGTACGAAACAAAATGCAAGAAAACTTGCTTAAAATGCAATATAATGCAAAATTCTGAGATTTGAAGGCCAAATCACATATCGTGATACTACATGAAATAGTATCGAAATATTGGTAAAAATGAATATATTTACGTAATATCAAGCTACAGGAAAAACGTGAAAAAAGTCACTATTTAACCATATTTGAGGATTTTAACTTTAAATCATAGGGCGGGGTTTCGTATTATTTAGATCCTACAAAAGACATTTGACAATGTTCTTTCCAATACAAACGTTAAAAATCAATGTGTTTTCAATAAAATTAACTAAAATGTTCCTGATTTTCAGTTTATATTACCGATGGAAGATGTACACGAACACATCTCTATTCCAGCTGAAACGTTGATATATGCAATAAAAATATAACTTCTCCCTTTTTCTATATCTTACTCAGTATTCTAACGAGAAACAAATTGTTGATTGAAAATGAAGTATTTAAGGTTATTATCTAATCAATTATGTGTTTGCATCCTTTTTATCGTATATATAGTGAATTAATAACAATAAACTGAAAATTCACAAAAACGTGGAAAAACGGCAAAATTTTGCCTAATTCGATGATATTTTGTTTAAATCACAAAGGAAAAAGGGATGATAAACGTCAAAATATTGCTAAATTCGATTTTTTTTCGTACTAAACAAAATGCAAGAAAACTTGCTTAAAATGTAATATTAAAGCAAAATTCTGAGATTTGAAGGCCAAATCACATATCGTGATACTACATGAAATAGTATCGAAATATTGGTAAAAATGAATATATTTGCGTAATATCAAACTACATGATTAACGTGAAAAAGTCACTATTTTACCATATTTGAGGATTTTAACTTCAAATCATAGAGCGAGGTTTCGTATTATTTAGATCCAAGAAAAGACAAATGACAATGCTGTTTCCAATACAAATGATAAAAAATAATGTGTTTTCCTTAGAATTAACTAAAATGTTCTTGATTTTCCGTTTATATTACCGATGGAAGATGTACACGTAAAACCGCTCTAATCCGGCTGAAACGTCGATATATGCAATAAAACCGAACTTTTCCCCTTTTCAATATCTTACTCAGTATTTTAACGAGAAACAAATTGATGATTGAAAATGAAATATTTAAGGTTATTATCTAATCAATTATGTGTTTGCATCATTTTTATCGTATATATAATGAATTAATACCCATAGACTGAAAATTCACAAAAACGTGGAAAAACGGCTAAATATTGCCTAATTCGATGATATTTTGTTTAAATCACATAAAGGAAAAAGAGATGATAAACGTCAAAATATTGCTAAATTCGATGATTTTTCGTACGAAATAAAATGCAAGAAAACTTGCTTAAAATGCAATATAATGCAAAATCCTGAGATTTGAAGGCCAAATCACATATCGTGATACTACATGAAATAGTATCGAAATATTTTTAAAAATGAATATATTTACCTAATATCAAGCTACAGGAAAAACGTGAAAAAAGTCACTATTTAACCATATTTGAGGATTTTAACTTCAAATCATAGGGCGAGGTTTCGTATTATTTAGATCCAAGAAAAGACATTTGACAATGTTGTTTTCAATACAAACGATAAAATTCAATGTATTTTCAATAGAATTAACTAAAATGTTCCTGATTTTCCGTTTATTTTACCGATGGAAGACGTACACGAAAACATCTCTATTCCGGCTGAAACGTCGATATATGCAATGAAAACAGAACTTCTCCCCTTTTCAATATCCTACTCAGTATTTTAACGAGAAACAAATGGTTGATTGAAAATGAAGTATTTAAGACTAATTTCTAATCAATTATGTGTTTGCATCATTTTTATCGTATATATAATGAATTAATAACAATAAACTGAAAATTCACAAAAACGTGGAAAAACGGCAAAATTTTGCCTAATTCGATGATATTTTGTTTAAATCACAAAGGAAAAAGGGATGATAAACGTCAAAATATTCCTAAATTCGATGTTTTTTCGTACGAAACAAAATGCAAGAAAACTTGCTTAAAATGTAATATTATGCAAAATTCTGAGATTTGAAGGCCAAATCACATATCGTGATACAACATGAAATAGTATCGAAATATTGGTAAAAATGAATATATTTGCGTAATATCAAACTACATGATTAACGTGAAAAAGTCACTATTTTACCATATATGAGGATTTTAACTTCAAATCATAGAGCGAGGTTTCGTATTATTTAGATCCAAGAAAAGACAAATGACAATGCTGTTTCCAATACAAATGATAAAAAACAATGTGTTTTCCTTAGAATTAACTAAAATGTTCTTGATTTTCCGTTTATATTACCGATGGAAGATGTACACGTAAAACCGCTCTAATCCGGCTGAAACGTCGATATATGCAATAAAACCGAACTTCTCCCCTTTTCAATATCTTTCTCAGTATTTTAACGAGAAACAAATAGATGATTGAAAATGAAATATTTAAGGTTATTATCTAATCAATTATGTGTTTGCATCATTTTTATCGTATATATAATGAATTAATACCCATAGACTGAAAATTCACAAAAACCTGGAAAAACGGCTAAACATTGCCTAATTCGATGATATTTTGTTTAAATCACATAAAGGAAAAAGAGATGATAAACGTCAAAATATTGCTAATTCGATGATTTTTCGTACGAAATAAAATGCAAGAAAACTTGCTTAAAATGCAATATAATGCAAAATCCTGAGATATGAAGGCCAAATCACATATCGTGATACTACATGAAATAGTATCGAAATATTTTTAAAAATGAATATATTTAAGTAATATCAAGCTACAGGAAAAACGTGAAAAAAGTCACTATTTAACCATATTTGAGGATTTTAACTTCAAATCATAGGGCGAGGTTTCGTATTATTTAGATCCAAGAAAAGACATATGACAATGTTGTTTCCAATACAAATGATAAAAAACAATGTGTTTTAAATAGAATTAACTAAAAGGTTCCTGATTTTCAGTTTATATTACCGATGGAAAATGTACACGAACACATCTCTATTCCAGCTGAAACGTCGATATATGCAATAAAAATAGAACTTCTCCCCTTTTAAATATCTTACTCAGTATTTTAGCGACAAACAAATAGTTGATTCAAAATGAAGTATTTAAGGTTATTATCTAATCAATTATGTGTTTGCATTATTTTTATCGTATATATAATGAATTAATAACAATAAACTGAAAATTCACAAAAACGTGGAAAACGGCAAAATATTGCCTGATTCGATGATATTATGTTCAAATCACATAAAGGAAAAGGGCATGATAAACGTCAAAATATTCCTAAATTTGATGATTTTTCGTACGAAACAAAATGCAAGAAAACTTGCTTAAAATGAAAAATTATGCGAAATTCTGAGATTTGAAGGCCAAATCACATATCGTGATACTACATGAAATAGTATCGAAATATTAGTAAAAATGAATATATTTACGTAATATCAAACTACATGAAAAACGTGAAAAAAGTCATTATTTAACCATATTTGAGGATTTTAACTTCATATCATAGAGCGAGGTTTCGTATTATTTAGATCCAAGAAAAGACATGACAATGTTGTTTCCAATACAAATGATAAAAATCAATGTGTTTTCATTAGAATTAACTAAAATGTTCCTGATTTTCCGTTTATATTACCGATGGAAGATGTACACGAAAACCGCTCTATTCCGGCTGAAACGTTGATATATGCAATAAAAACAGAACTTCTTCCCTTTTCAATATCTTACTCAGTATTTTAACGAGAAACAAATAGTTGATTCAAATTGAAGTATTTAAGGTTATTATCTAATCAATTATGTGTTTGCATCATTTTTATCGTATATATAATGAATTAATACCCATAGACTGAAAATTCACAAAAACGTGGAAAAACGGCAAAATATTGCCTAATTCGATGATATTTTGTTTAAATCACATAAAGGAAAAAGATGATAAACGTCAAAATATTCCTAAATTTGATGAGTTTTCGTACGAAACAAAATGCAAGAAAACTTGCTTAAAATGCAATATAATGCAAAATTCTGAGATTTGAAGGCCAAATCACATATCGTGATACTACATGAAATAGTATCGAAATATTGGTAAAAATGAATATATTTACGTAATATCAAGCTACAGGAAAAACGTGAAAAAAGTCACTATTTAACCATATTTGAGGATTTTAACTTTAAATCATAGGCGGGGTTTCGTATTATTTAGATCCTACAAAAGACATTTGACAATGTTCTTTCCAATACAAACGTTAAAAATCAATGTGTTTTCATTAGAACTAACTAAAATGTTCTTGATTTTCCGTTTATATTACCGATGGAAGATGTACACGTAAAATCGCTCTAATCCTGCTGAAACGTCGATATATGCAATAAAAGCAGAACTTCTCCCCTTTTCAATATCCTACTCAGTATATTAACGAGAAACAAATGGTTGATTGAAAATGAAGTATTTAAGACTAATTTCTAATCAATTATGTGTTTGCATCATTTTTATCGTATATATAATGAATTAATAACAATAAACTGAAAATTCACAAAAACGTGGAAAAACGGGAAAATGTTGCCTAATTCGATGATATTATGTTTAAATCACATAAAGGAAAAGGGCATGATAAACGTCAAAATATTCCTAAATTTGATGATTTTTCGTACGAAACAAAATGCAAGAAAACTTGCTTAAAATGCAATATTATGCGAAATTCTGAGATTTGAAGGCCAAATCACATATCGTGATACTACATGAAATAGTATCGAAATATTAGTAAAAATGAATATATTTACGTAATATCAAACTACATGAAAAACGTGAAAAAAGTCACAATTTAACCATATTTGAGGATTTTAACTTCATATCATAGGGCGAGGTTTCGTATTATTTAGATCCAAGAAAAGACATATGACAATGTTGTTTCCAATACAAATGATAAAAAACAATGTGTTTTCATTAGAATTAACTAAAATGTTCCTGATTTTCCGTTTATATTACCGATGGAAGATGTACACGAAAACCGCTCTATTCCGGCTGAAACGTTGATATATGCAATAAACAGAACTTCTTTCCCTTTTTAATATCTTACTCAGTATTTTAACGTAAACAAATAGTTGATTCAAAATGAAGTATATAAGGTTATTATCTAATCAATTATGTGTTTGCATCATTTTTATCGTATATATAATGAATTAATACCCATAGACTGAAAATTCACAAAAACGTGGAAAAACGGCTAAATATTGCCTAATTCGATGATATTTTGTTAAAATCACATAAAGGAAAAAGAGATGATAAACGTCAAAATATTGCTAAATTCGATGATTTTTCGTACGAAATAAAATGCAAGAAAATTTGCTTAAAATGCAATATAATGCAAAATCCTGAGATTTGAAGGCCAAATCACATATCGTGATACTACATGAAATAGTATAGAAATATTTTTAAAAATGAATATATTTACGTAATATCAAGCTACAGGAAAAACGTGAAAAAAGTCACTATTTAACCATATTTGAGGATTTTAACTTCAAATCATAGGGCGAGGTTTCGTATTATTTAGATCCAAGAAAAGACATATGACAATGTTGTTTCCAATACAAATGATAAAAAACAATGTGTTTTAAATAGAATTAACTAAAAGGTTCCTGATTTTCAGTTTATATTACCGATGGAAAATGTACACGAACACATCTCTATTCCAGCTGAAACGTCGATATATGCAATAAAAATAGAACTTCTCCCCTTTTAAATATCTTAATCGGTATTTTAGCGACAAACAAATAGTTGATTCAAAATGAAGTATTTAAGGTTATTATCTAATCAATTATGTGTTTGCATTATTTTTATCGTATATATAATGAATTAATAACAATAAACTGAAAATTCACAAAAACGTGGAAAACGGCAAAATATTGCCTGATTCGATGATATTATGTTCAAATCACATAAAGGAAAAGGGCATGATAAACGTCAAAATATTCCTAAATTTGATGATTTTTCGTACGAAACAAAATGCAAGAAAACTTGCTTAAAATGAAATATTATGCGAAATTCTGAGATTTGAAGGCCAAATCACATATCGTGATACTACATGAAATAGTATCGAAATATTAGTAAAAATGAATATATTTACGTAATATCAAACTACATGAAAAACGTGAAAAAAGTCACTATTTAACCATATTTGAGGATTTTAACTTCATATCATAGAGCGAGGTTTCGTATTATTTAGATCCAAGAAAAGACATATGACAATGTTGTTTCCAATACAAATGATAAAAATCAATGTGTTTTCATTAGAATTAACTAAAATGTTCCTGATTTTCCGTTTATATTACCGATGGAAGATGTAAACGAAAACCGCTCTATTCCGGCTGAAACGTTGATATATGCAATAAAACAGAACTTCTTCCCTTTTCAATATCTTACTCAGTATTTTAACGAGAAACAAATAGTTGATTCAAATTGAAGTATTTAAGGTTTATCTAATCAATTATGTGTTTGCATCATTTTTATCGTATATATAATGAATAATTATCCATAAACTGAAAATTCACAAAAACATGGAAATACGGCAAAATATTGCCAAATTCTATGATATTTTGTTTAAATCACATAAAGGAAATGGGGATGATAAACGTCAAAATATTGATAAATTCGATGATTTTTCGTACGAAACAAAATGCAAGAAAACTTGTTTTAAATGCAATATTATGCAAAATTCTGAGATCTGAAGGCCAAATCACATATCGTGATACTACATGAAATAGTATCGATATTTGGTAAAAATGAATATATTTACGTAATATGAAAATACATGATTTACGTGAAAAAGTAATATTACCATATTTTACCATATACGAGGTATATACCATATACGAATTTTACCATATACGAGGATTTTAACTTCAAATCATAGAGCGAGGTTTCTAATTATTTAGATCCAAGAAAAGACATATGACAATGTTATTTCCAATACAAATGATAAAAAACAATGTGTTTTCATTAGAACTAACTAAAATGTTCTTGATTTTCCGTTTATATTACCGATGGAAGATGTACACGTAAAATCGCTCTAATCCTGCTGAAACGTCGATATATGCAATAAAAACAGATATTCTCCCCCTTTTCAATATCCTACTCAGTATATTAACGAGAAACAAATGGTTGATTGAAAATAAAGTATTTAAGACTAATTTCTAATCAATTATGTGTTTGCATCATTTTTATCGATATATAATGAATTAATAACAATAAACTGAAAATTCACAAAAACGTGGAAAAACGGGAAAATGTTGCCTAATTCGATGATATTATGTTTAAATCACATAAAGGAAAAGGGCATGATAAACGTCAAAATATTCCTAAATTTGATGATTTTTCGTACGAAACAAAATGCAAGAAAACTTGCTTAAAATGCAATATTAGCGAAATTCTGAGATTAGAAGGCCAAATCACATATCGTGATACTACATGAAATAGTATCGAAATATTAGTAAAATGAATATATTTACGTAATATCAAACTACATGAAAAACGTGAAAAAAGTCACTATTAACCATATTTGAGGATTTTAAATTCATATCATAGGGCGAGGTTTCGTATTATTTAGATCCAAGAAAAGACATATGACAATGTGTTTCCAATACAAATGATAAAAAAAAACAATGTGTTTCATTGGAATAACTAA